>NC_079509.1:6215666-6517142 GCF_030052815.1 Hevea brasiliensis
CTCCTTATGGAAAGAAAATGATAAATCAGACTTTATATGGGTTAGGGGCCTGCCCTAGAATGGGTAAAAAGGTGGAAGATTCCAAAGAAAGTGAGGTATAAAATCAGAGTAACGAAAATGCCACGTCAGCCATTTCCAGTAAAAACGACATAAGCTGAGTCAGTTGTGTAACTCTCGGCCTGAATATCTGACGATCGACACAACTTGCGACATAAGCTAAATCGGTTGTGTCACAGGTTGTGTAACTCTCAGCCATTTTTTTACTCAACTTCAAAAATTTTTACAATTCAACTCTAATCTTCTCCAAATGGCTACTCTGATCAAAATACACCAAATTTCTCCAAATTTAACCTACAAAACAAATAAATTCCAAAAATTAAACTAAGAAGTGTGAAAATTATAAAATTGACTAAATATATGCTAATATCTATAATAATAGCTATGAACAAGGGTACATTATGTGCAAAAATTACACCTAAATGATGATCTAAAATGCATGCATCAGCATCCTATATGAAATCACAGATTTACTGTATAATTACTTATGAATTAGATGCTTGTTTTATGGGAATAATAATTATATGTTATCACCGTGATTTCATATAAGATAGCCAACGTAGAACGACAATCCAATAATACAATAATAAATTGAAGATTTAACCACAGTAATTGAATTTTACTTTAACTTTATTACTATATCGAAATATGTTGAAATAACTAGTGAATATATCTGATTCAATGCTTGAGTCAATTGGACCTAGTGAACCGTCTAAATCAGCGCTTTGTCTTCGTACTCCTTCAAATTTATGGCTCCAAATATGAAAGCTTGTTCTCAAATAATTTATCAAAAGTGTTATTGTCAAGTGGCCTGAAATTAGAGTTAAAGAAATATTGAGATTTCTTAATTTTTCTTTTTTCTTTATTGATTCTCACACGCCTTAATAAATCACTATAATTTGACTTTTTTAACATGGAAAAATAAATTATTGCAACAAAATATATATAGAGAGAGGTTTATTTTTCGCCAATTATAAAATACACTTATATATAATATGTATTTTGTAATGATATTTATAAAATTTTAATGATTTTATTTAAATAAAAAGAACTTTAATTTTTGTGGGATTATTAAAAATATAATTTTATATAAATTATTAATTAAAATATTCATTACTAATAAATTATTTTAAATAATAATAATTGAGTTTCAAAAAGCAAGAATAATTTAAAAAAATTTTAATTAACATTATCATGAGTTCAGATATTGAAATTATTTATTAGGTTCAAATTTAAACATTATAATTTTTGCAAATATTTTAATTGCCATCCTCGTTAATAATATTTTATTAAAAAAAAAAAAGCCAATCCAATATGCAAGTAATCCACCAATTTCATCATTTCCATCCTTCGTCGCCTCTCAAAATTCTCACTGCTGTATGTGAAATTCAAACTACTCGAATTTGAATCTATTTATTATTACTATTATTTGTTTTTATTCTGTTATTTATATTCGTTACAAAATGAATTATCAGATTTCTTTTAATTTTAAATGTATAATTAATAAATTATTCAAAAAAAATTTTGTATTACTATTTTATATTTTAAATTTAATAATTTTATAAAGTACTTAAATTTTACTTTAAAAATATAATATTAAAAATTTATAATAAAATTGTATTTATATTTCATCAATAATATTATACAAATGAATTCAATTAAAAAATACGATACATATAAAATTTAAATTCATTATTACAAACTCAACACTGGTACTATCATTATTGAAATTGGAAATTTACATTTTTTTTCTCTTAAAATGTTTATGATATCCTTTAACCTTTTTTTTTTTTGGCTTCAATCCTAGCATTAATTAGAATTTCAAATTTACTCATGCAATAAATGGAGTATTAATACATCCTAGTTTTTCAGCTAACTAAATTAATGCTATTGACCATTTAAATAAGGGGCATTTTAGGAAGGAATATGCAAAAAATAATTAGTTAAACTAATATAACTTAAAAACTGTTAAACTGTGTGAAATTCTTGTGAGACTAAAATATTAAGACGAATGGAGTATTTACTAAAAAAAAAAAAACTTTAGTTTAATATTATTAGACACATTTTTAAGACTTTGAGATATGAACTTCAAATTCCAATAAGAGCGAATTGGAAAAAAAAAGGGTTATAATACATAAGGACTTGACTAGGTGTACAAAAATTTATGCACAAAAATGTACAAATTGAGGTAATTCAGTAAATTCATAGTACTTTTTTGATGTATAATGTTTATTTAACCCTTTATAATTTGAATTTCAAAATTTACAATTTCTCTCTCTTCTATTATTGGTCATCCAATCAAATACCGCCAACTCTCTAACCCATTATGTTTTACCAATTATTCAACCAATAAGAGACAATTCCATAATTTATTTACCTTATCAGAATCCACCATTCTTTTAACATATCATAATTCATCATTCTTTTTACCTATCAGAGTTCACCATTACTAACCAATAATGACACATCTTAACCTCTAATTTCATAACTTATTCTTAAGCAAAAGACTTTATATCCATCTAAAGTATTTTCTTCATGTATCCATTTTGCGATTTTTTCCTAAACCAAATTTATATTTTCCATCTCATACATCCTTCAAGTTTTATAACAATGGGAGACGGTCCGATTTTCAGAAGGGGAAAGAAAAAAGGAAATATTATGTTATCTCTAAAATCAAACCGAATAATCCGAAAAATTCAAAATAAAAATCGAATCGAATCAAATCAAATTTCTACAAAAATTAAACTAAATTTATGAATTAAATCGATATGGCTGTTCATTTCAGTCTAAACTGAATAATACTCACTTTTACTTAATTGATTAATTATGATATACTTAATCATGATTACTTGATTTATGATTTATTTCACTAATATTTACTTGATTAATTGATCTAATTAATTATGATATATTTTATCATAGTTACTTGATTTATAATCTAATTAATTAGGTGGTTTGATTTTCACGAGAGGGAAGAAAAAAAGAAAAATATTATGTTATCTCTAAAACTGAACTGTATAAACCAAAAAATTTAAAAATAAAAACTAAATCGAACTAAATTTTTACAAAAACCAAACTGAATTTTCAAATTAATTATGTCTAATCAATCAATTATTTCAGTCAGAACTAAATAATGCTCACCGCTATCTAATTGAACATGTTGTAATTGATCATGGCCGATATATGCACTAATTGGATATGATCTATTTGATTAATTTATAAAATACTTCTTAGTACTTGATCTAATTGTTAATAGTTATTTGATTAATCAATTTAATTGATTATGGTGTAGTTAATCATATTTACTTAATTTATGATTTAATTGATTGTGATATACTTGATTAATTGATAAAATATCAGATAATACTTAATTATAATGTAATTGATTATAATTAATTGATTTCGATCTAATTGATTATGATCTACTTGATCAATTAATAAAACAACTAATAGTATTTTATTATAATCTAATTGATTATAATTAATCGTGTCACACCTTACTCCTCTGTAAGACATAATATGATCTCGTAGTATACTTAATGAATTATCGAACTTTGCCTACCGATAACCCATTAAATACACTATAAGGGATTTTAAAACAATTTTATCTCTTTTGAAGGTGGCGAGTATTTTTTGTAGGAGTTAAAAACTTTTATTTAAAGTTAAACCACATATCAAATTTTCAATCAATTTAAAGTTTCTGCAAATTTTATAAAAATTTCAGTAGAATGCCGTCTATAATTGGGAAAAACCAGTTCTTCAAAACCTGTGAAAATACTCCCAATAATTTCATTTCTCAACTCCAACCGCCAATATATTCTCAAATCAATGCAATTTAATCAAATTTCAATTCAAAATTCACAACTCAAAATTTTTTTCAAAATAATTCAATAAACTCATAAACAGTGCATTAAATTAAATTTACCTACACAAGTCTTAATTTATAAAAGGAAAATAAAAAATAATATTATTATAAACTTTAATGTACAACTGCCCATCTAACTACTTAGATACATATGAACAAAAGATTATTTACATTAAGTCAAATTTACAAGGATATAAATAAATACCCATACAAAAATCTTCAAACTGTGCTCCCCTATTACTGTAGTAGCTCACTCTGCTGCTTGTCGCAAGGTGTTTTGCGGTGTCCTGGACGAACACTCACCGAAGTGGGAAAAGTGAGGAGTCGCCACTTTAATTTTAAGGGAAATTAAAGAAAACCATTTGTGAAAGTAAGTTACACTAAAACCACTTCAAAAACAGAGATTCTAGGTTCGGGGTCCATGAACGAGTGGGGAAGGTGTTAGGCACCCCACCTCGTCCCTCAACGAGGGTAAGCAGATTTAATTTCATGTTCTTCATAGTTAGGAGGGCTTGAATGGAAATGTTAATCCTTTTAACTGAAAGGAATATTTGATTTTTCACTAATCCGGATTACCCAGATACATAAGTAAATGAGACAACCTTAGTGAGTTGTTGTTGCGTTTTAATTTTATTTCAGGGGGATCATCTTACGCATTTGTTAAAATTTAATTTGGGAGTCGGATAAGAACTCTCCTCCGATCTCCTATAAATATTTATTAAAAATTTTTGGGTTGAGAATCGGATAAGAACTCTCCTTCGATCTCTTTTAAATATTTGTTAAAGTTTTTAAGTGAGAATCGGATAAGAACTCTCCTCCGATCTCTTATAAATATTTGTTCAAGTTTTTAAGTGAGGATCGGATAAAAACTCTCCTCCGATCTCTTGTAAATATTTGTTAAAATTTTTGGCTTGAGGATCGGATAAGAACTCTCCTCCGACCTCTATTAAATATTTATGGAAACTCTGGGTGAGGATCGGGTAAGAACTCTTCTCCGACCTATATTAAACATTTAAATGGGGACCGGGTAAGGACTTTTCCGATCTCTCAAGGTTTAATTATAGCTACGCATCATAAGAACCTGAGACTAAGAGTTTCGGCATTCAAAGATGCCAAGGGTCGGAATAAGGCTTCTTTTAACTGGTTGGTACCTTGTGACCAGACAAAGGATGCCAGACTAAATTTTACCGATCTCCTATGTAATTACCTTACCAATACCTTTTTATACATAATCCGTTCTGTTTATTTACCTGAAATTTAGTTTCATTCTGCTTTATGACGTCATACTGAATCACCTTCTATGTTAGCCTAGTGATGCAACTCTATTATTTTCTTGACGTATTATTCAGGCTTTCTATTTTAAAGAAGCACTTAAGACACGACTACCTACATTTTACCGAACTACTTATACGCTACTTGAGATGAAGACTTTCGCATTTAGAAGTAGCAAAGCTTAACAAAAAGAATGGACCCGTTGACAAAGAAAGTAAACTTCGGGAATAACCTTCATTACACCATATAAACTTGGCAAAGATTACAAACATAAAAGTAAAGGGAATGCGTAAAATAAAGAGCTTTTAGTGAAACAGAGATATAAACACTCACCTGTGAGGAGCCGAATCTACTAAACTAATCGCAGAACGTAATAGGGGCACAAGCTGTTTAGCTCGAAGGCTGAAGCTCACCTAGAAACGAAGGATGCTTAGCTAAACGGCAATCAGGTTTAAACAAGCAAGTTGAGCTTGGGAAATAAGAATGGAAACAAAGATTACAAAGAACTGAAAGTAAGGGCGTCACAGGATAATGAAAGAACTGAAAATGGAGAGTTCTAGTATTTCAAGAATCCCTTTTGCAAGAAAACACTTCAGAAAACTGGTTTCAAAAGTTTTTCCTTATAAAAAACTTAAAAATAGCAGAGTAACGAACTGAATTAAATTTCAGAGTTCTTCCACTATAGTAACTATTTCTCCTTTTTTGCCCGTTCCTTGAACAGTTTTTCATGCAGGTATTTATAGGAATCGGGTGCTCCCCATGAAGGGTCAGGATCTATTTTGAGGGAGATGGAGGGTCAGGATTTCAAAGGACATGATCTGAGGCTCAGGAATTAAAGAGGATCCGAACGGACGGCCGAGATCCCCTTCAGAATATTTGTCCTTTTCCTCTTCTAATCTGACGGTCCCAAATTCTCCTGTCCGGGGCGATCCGAGGGCTGGGAATAAAAGGCATCGGTCTTGTCGTCTTCTTCTTTGATCCGAGGGCTCCGAGCTCATCCTTACAGATAAGATCAACAGTGGAGATTGAGATGTACAGCACTGTCGTGACATATTCTGGCATCTGTCAGCAATGTGGGCGATTCTGAGGCGTGCGGTGAGGATTTCATTTGCGACGCTTTAACTACCTCGGCTCTGATTCTGACGACGGTTATTAGAAGTTGTCTTATTCTCTTTGTATCCTGATCTTCTATCCCTTCCGACCTTATTCCGGTTCCCTCATTTCGAACGCCTTTCCCGATCTCTCTCCTTCCAGGGCGTTCTCCTTTATCCGGGTCAATTCAGTCAGAGCATTTATTGCTTCGGTTACCAAGACATTCGCTTCGTTTTTCGCTAATAATAAATGCTTCAAACCCTCCCCTATATATACCTTCAGCAGGAAACCCTTCCTTATTTGATTTTTCCTCTTTCCTTCTCACTTTTCTTATTCTAACTGCTTCGGCAATAATTCCGGCCATGGTGACCACTTTTGATCTTTTTCCGACCATTTTCTTCGTGTCCCGGCTGAAAATTTATGACCCCGGTGATCGAGATGTAATGATATCCTTATTTGATGACAGTGAGAGAACTGGACTAATATCGATCATATCGATCTCGGATTACTGTGCCAATATAATTGGCGATCCAATTTCAGGCGAGAAGACTGCTAACATTCCCTTCAACCTCAGTGATTGCCCGCTGATGTTCATTTGGCTCCTCACCATATTGGGCGTCCCAACTACAGCTCGGTTCTGGTCGATGACAATAGAAATGACTCTACATCCTCATGAGAGTCATAGTCACCCCATCTAAGCTGTACATCTATCCAACGGCCGGTCTCCTGATCAGACACATCTTTTGACTCAGCCACGAGACTAGGCTTTGACATGGGCCTTCGCTAGATAGGAAGTGATGCCGGTCTCCAGAGATCGGCCAAATAATGTAACTAGCCTTTTAATGTAATCCGATCTCTAGAGATCGCCCAAATGATATAATTCAACTTTTGTGTAATCCCGATCTCTGAAGATCGCCCAAATGATATGTCGACCTTTTCGGAAATAAAATTTCATTTTGACCACTATCATTTTATTATTATTACATTGATTATTTTTCGATCTCTGATGTGATTATCCGATCTGATTCTTCATTTGAATGACACTTATCCGATCCGTAATTCAAAACACCTTAATCTGCCGCTCTATAATTAACTGATCTCTTCATGGAATCTTAGGAATATTTGTGAGACGTGTCAGAACAGTTGGCGAGTCCCGCTATCCGATGCATTACCTGGAACATCGTGAGCATTAAATGCTCGGACGACTATAAATAGGGGTGAGGTTAGCCAGTTGCTCCTTTATGTCATTTTCAGTCTCTCGCAAACAACTTCCGAATTCTCTCATTTTCTTAAGTTTCCTCCGACACCGATCAAGCTCCGGTAAGGGTTTTGATCTTTCTTTTAGTTTAAACTTTCTGTTTCCTTTGAAAATGAGCGGTGCCGAGGGTCAGAGAGCAGTAAGCCCCCCTTCCATTCAGTTCTCGTGGTCGTCCGATGAGGTAGAGGTGGTCGGACCAAACGCGCAGCCTGAACTTCCTAGGGTCTCCGCTCCAGTACGGGGACAACCAGCGCCATCAAGGCATGGGCCTTCTTCGGGGAGGGAAAATCTTCCCATGGACGAGCTACCGTCAATCTTACAAGAAACCGACCTTCAGTCGTTCAGCCAGAAGTACAACATCTGGCCTGATTCCTACGAATTGATTAAGTGTCACGGTGATCTTCGTGTCGATCACTTCTTCGAGGAGAACGATATGATCATGGTCTACAAAGAACAGTTAAAGGCCGGTCTGCGGTTCCCTTTGGATGACTTCTTCAAAGAAGTTTTGAAATATCACCAAGTGTGCATCGCTCAAGTTCACCCGAACTCGTAGCGGATCTTGGTAGCTTTCCGAGGCCTATGCCGAGCTAAAGGACTCCGACCCACGGCTAAGGTGTTTGCTGAACTGCACCGGCTAACTCATCGTAAGGACGACGAGTATTGGTTCTTCCAGGCGAAACCACATTGTGGGCTTTTTACAGACCTACCTTCCTCCTTGAAGAATTGGAAGAACCGCTTTTTTATCTTGAGGAGTAAAATTACGAGCGGCCGAGGGCTTCCCTGCATTTGCCGCATCGAGTCCTTTGCTTACGAAGCACATCGCCCTAAATAGAGAAGAGGGTGCAATGGTGATGGAGTTGAAGGAACAGGCATCCAGAGAAGTTCTCTTGTTTGGATGCGATGTGGCGAGCTACACCATTGGACTATGCAGCTGGTCACCGGTCAAGATCGCGGGCTTCAGCTCTCTGATCTCGGCATCGGTATTTTCTATATCTCAGATCTTTGGACCTTAGCGATCTCACTGACCTCTTCTTTGTGCAGGTATGGCAAGCGGTGAAGCTTCTAAGGAGAGCCGGAAGCGGAAGAGAGAGATCTCCCAGAAGGTACGAGAGATGAAGCATTCCGAGCTGCTTCAAACACCTGTTCATGAGCCCGGGGAAATACAGGAAGGCTCGTCTCAACCTTCTGGGCCTCCGGTTATAGAAGTGGTCCGATCACCTCCTCACCGAGAAGAGCCGCCTCCACCTCCTCCAGTTGCTCCAAGTGCGAAAGGGGGTCCTTCCCAGCCTCCTGTAAGGACCCTTTCCCGTGGTGCCCAAGTGCTGATCCACTCGTTGGAGAAAAACCGTACGGTTCGAGAGAACCTTGGTTTCGCCAAGGTCTTGGCATCCTCCATCTGTCTTCGAGAAGATCAGGATAGGCTGTCTCCGGATAACCTTGATGATATCTTGACCAGATCTATGAGCCTGAATGTGGAGTGTTTGGTGAACCAGCACATGGTCCGGGAGAAGGCTCATTGCCTGGGTAAGGAAGTCGAGAGGATGAGTCATGAGATGTCTTCTCTCCGATCCCAACTTGCGTCCGCTCAGGACTACATATCCCAAATTGAGGGATGAATGAAGTTCTATGAGGACAAGCTGGCCGAGCAAGCTCATGTTCTGGCCGAGCGAGACCATGTTCTTGAGGGAGTTCAGGCTCTCCGAGCTGATGAGGCTGCTCAACTCGCTTATTTTGCCGAGGAGCTTAAAGCGAAAGAAGAAGAAATGGTGACCAAAGTGGCCGGTGCTTATGTGAATGCTCACAGAGATCTCCTGGCTGAGCTCAAGAAGCGTTATCCTGAGGAGGACTTCTCCTGGATGGCCAACTTGGCTCCCGAGGACGAAGGTGAGGATAGCGAAGAGGAGGCTGAAGGTGAGAGGGAAAATGAACAACATGTAGTTTCGGCTGGGGGCGATCCCCCAGCCGAATGACTTGTATAAATTTTGAAATGAAATGAAATGAAAGTTCCCCTTTTGTTCAATGATTGATTGTGATCGGAAAGTTTCTAAATTGCGTAAGCACTTGATTGTTTGAACATATTAGCATGACAACTGAAAATGATTTTTAATCTAAGTATAGGAGATCGGAAAACACAAAATGCATGAGATCAGTTACGAAACGGGACTTAATTAAAATTAGAAATTTGGCTTCGAACACTTAAGAGCGGGATCATCTCAGCCAGAAAGCGAAACCTTTATCATTCTCAAATTTTTAAAAGAGAGATCGGCAATAAGACTGGTGGTAAGAGGATTCAATCTCGTTTGGCAAGTGAGATCGGAAATATAATTAACTGATCAGGGGACTTGGCAATTAGCTTGAGAGATCGGTGGGAACTCTATATGATATGAGGACTTGGTATTTATTCGATTCTTTTGAGGAGAGATCGGAAATGTGAGTGGCTGATTAGAAAACTGGGTTGGGGATCGGCTTCAGAGTTTATTGATTCTGGGGATCGGCCAAAATATGGTGTCGACAGCTGCCCCTCTTTACATAATTTCTATTGAAGGAAAAAAATTTTCCCGTGTAGGAATTATGTAAAGATTCAGACCCATATTTTGGACGATTTAAAATTTGAAATTTGAAATTAAAGTCCGGAGGCTAAAACCCACTTGGGTCGAAACCTTGAGGTTGGTCACAGGAAATTTAAAATGCTAAAAAATTAAAATCAACTTAGATCAAGGAACCAGAGGTTGATAGCAGGAAATTTAAATGCATGGAATTAAAATCAACTTAGATCAAGGAACCAGAGGTTGATAACAGGAAATTTAAATGCTGGAAAGTTAAAATCAACTTAGATCAAGGAACCAGAGGTTGATAACAGGAAATTTAAATGCAGGAAATTAAAATCAACTTAGATCAAGGAACCAGAGGTTGATTAACAGGAAATTTAAAATGCTGGAAATTAAAATCAACTTAGATCAAGGAACCAGAGGTTGATCAACAGGAAATTTAAATGCAGGAAAATTAAAATCAACTTAGATCAGGGAACCAGAGGTTGATTAACAGGAAATTTAAAATGCTAGAAATTAAAATCAACTTAGATCAAGGAACCAGAGGTTGATCAACAGGAAATTTAAATGCAGGAAAATTAAAATCAACTTAGATCAGGGAACCAGAGGTTGATTAACAGGAAATTTAAATGCAGGAAAATTAAAATCAACTTAGATCAGGGAACTAGAGGTTGATTAACAGGAAATTTAAAATGCTGGAAATTAAAATCAACTTAAATCAAGGAACCAGAGGTTGATAACAGGAAATTTAAATGCATGAAATTAAAATCAACTTAGATCAAGGAACCAGAGGTTGATAACAGGAAATTTAAATGCATGAAATTAAAATCAACTTAGATCAAGGAACCAGAGGTTGATAATAGGAAATTTAAATGCTGGAAAGTTAAAATCAACTTAGATCAAGGAACAAGAGGTTGATAACAGGAAATTTAAATGCATGAAATTAAAATCAACTTAGATCAAGGAACCAGAGGTTGATAACAGGAAATTTAAATGCAGGAAATTAAAATCAACTTAGATCAAGGAACTAGAGGTTGATAACAGGAAATTTAAATGCATGAAATTAAAATCAACTTAGATCAAGGAACCAGAGGTTGATAACAGGAAATTTAAATGCAGGAAATTAAAATCAACTTAGATCAAGGAACCAGAGGTTGATAACAAGAAATTTAAAATGCTGAAAAATTAAAATCAACTTACAAAGCAAGCCTAATCTCGACACAAGAAGTTCTTCCCCGATGAAGTGTACTTAACAGGACCCCGAAAGCCGATGATTAATGGAGGACGAGTTACAAGACTTGGCCTACGACCTTATTTCTTCGGATGCCCCTTTCTGTTCTTGACTTTCTCCTTACTTTTCGAAAAGCGCCCTTGCGGGTTTTCACTTTCCGTCCATTTGACTAGAAGCACCCTTCTAGGTTTTCACCTCTAGTTTTTTTTTTTTTTTTTTTTTAGGCCATTCCCTGCAAATCTCATAGTAAAGTACGTGAGATTATCAATTTCAAATCCAAACCTTATAGCAAAATTTTAAATGATTAATAGCGCATCAGGTAAAAAGATTAAAGAATGACTATATTAAAGAAGGAAAGATAAAAGCAAATAGATAGAAAAATATGATTTTATTATGGTTCTAGGAAACAAAGGTACAGTGTCAAAGGAGAAGGGTACAAGGATAGATCTCACATATTCCTTGTGGTTAGCTTTGAAGTCTTTTAACTGCCATTATTTCAAGTACTCTGAAGCCTCATGCCACGACGACTTATTTCCATCCTCGGTTTCATTGCCCCGTTCCTTATTTCTCCCTTTTGGTTCTTGGGATGACCTTTCGGGTTTTCACCCCTAGATTATTATTATTTTTTTTTTTAGCTCACTTTTTCAGGACGCCCTTTCGGGTTTTTGTCCTTCACTTATTTTGCAGAAAGCGCCCCTCGAGGGTTTTCGCCTTCTTTCACACATTTTGCTAGGAGCGCCCTTTCGGGTTTTCACCCCTACTTTTCTTTTTTTTCTTTTTTTTTTTTTTTTTTCAGGCATAGTATCTCTTGACGGTGTCAGTGTTCACAGGCCTTGGAAATTCTTCACCGTCCATGTGGGTCAAAATTAAGGCACCACCAGAAAATGCTTTCTTAACCACATAGGGTCCCTCGTAGGTTGGTGACCATTTGCCCCGGGGATCATTTTGATTCGGGAGAACTTTCTTCAGAACTAGGTCCCCAGGTTGAAATTCGCGAGGGCGAACATTTTTGTCAAATGCTCTGGCCATTCTTCTTTGGTACAACTGCCCATGACATGCTGCTGCCAGTCTCTTCTCATCTAGCAGGTTTAATTGGTCCAACCTTGACTGGATCCATTCTGACTCATCTATCCCCGATTCTTTTAGAATTCTTAGAGAAGGAATCTCCACCTCAATGGGTAATACAGCCTCCATCCCATAAACCAACGAATAAGGAGTTGCACCAGTTGAGGTCCTTACAGAAGTCCGGTATGCGTGAAGAGCGTAGGGAAGCATATCATGCCAATCCCTATATGTGACCGTCATTTTCCGAATTATCCTCTTGAGATTTTTGTTTGCGGCTTCCACTGCTCCATTCATCTGGGGACGGTATGGGGAGGAATTGAGATGTTGAATCTTGTATTGATCACATAACTTCTGGATCTTTGGGCCATTCAAGTTCTTGGCGTTGTCAGTGACGATTTCATTGGGGAGACCGTGCTGGCAGATAATATAATTTCTGAAGAATTTGAGAAATGTGTTCTGTGAGATGTGAGCATATGATGTCGCTTCGACCCATTTAGAGAAATAATCGATAGCCACCAGGATAAATCTATGCCCATTGGATGCCTTAGGGTTGATGGGACCAATCACATCGATGCCCCACATTGCGAAAGGCCATGGTGAAACGAGATTGAACAGTTGGTGAGGCGGAACATTTATCGGATCCGTGTAGATTTGACACTTATGGCATTTCCGGAAATATTCGATGTAGTCCTTTTCCATGGTGGTCCAAAAATATCCCCGTCGCATGATTTGCTTAGCCATCATATGTCCATTAGCATGGGTGGCACAGTTCCCTTCATGAGTCTTGTTGACACCATATTTTGGCCGATCCCCAAAATCAATAAAACTTTGAAACCGACCCCAGTACTAAGTCTCCCTGTGACAGCTAATCACATTTCCGATCCCTCTTTGATAGGCAGTCACATTTCCGATCTCTCCTCAAAGAATTGAATCAATGCTAAGTCCTCACATCAGTCAAAGCCTTACCAGTCTATTAGATCGCTCACTGATCTCTCAAACCCATTGTCGAATCTCCGGACCAGTCAAGTATATTCCTGATGTCTGTTGGCAAACGAAATAAATTGACAATAGATATCTTCTTACCAGTTTTATTGCCGATCTCTCTTTCAAAAGTTTAAGAATGATTAAAGGTTCCATACCGGTTTAATGATGACCCCGATCCTAAGTGTTTAAGCCGATTTTGACCAAGTCCCGTTTACCGATCTCATGCTCATTGTGTTTTCCGATCTCTCACACTTAGGTTAACAATCATTTTCAGTTATTTCAACATACTCAGACAATCAAGTGTTTAATAATTTAGAAATTTTCCGATCATAACCATTCATCGAATAAAAAAGGGCATTCCACTTCATTTCATTTCAAAAATTTGTACAAGTCATTCGGCTGGGGGATCACCCCCAGCCTGATCTACATTTTACTCATTTTCTCTCTCATCCTCGGCCTCCTCTTCGCTTTCCTCCTCACCTCCGGGAGCCAGGTCGGCCATCCAAGAGAAGTCCTCCTCTGGGTAACGCTTCTGGAGTTCGGCCAAGAGATCTTTGTGAGTGTTCACATAAGCACCGGCTATTCCTGTCACCATCTCTTCATCTTTTGCCTTAAGCTCCTCAGCAAGGTGAGCGACCTGAGCAGCTTCGTTGGCCCAGAGCGCCTGGACTTCTCTAAGGGCATGATCCCTTTCAGCCAGAATATGAGTCTGTTCGGCCAGCTTATCCTCATAGTACTTCATGCGCCCCTCAATTTGAGATATGTAATCCTGAGCGGATGAGAGTTGGGATCGGAGGGATGCCACTTCTTGACTCTTCTTCTCGACCTCCTTACCCAGGCAGTGAGCCTTTTCCCGGACTACGTGCTGGTTCACCAGGCACTCTACATTCAAACTCATAGAGCGGGTCAGGATGTCATCAAGATTGTCCGGAGACAGTCTGTCCCGATCCTCCCGAAGGCAGATGGAAGACCCCAAGACTTTGGCAAAATCGGGGTTCTCCCGAACAGTCCGGTTGTTCTCCAGAGAAGCGATCAGCACTTGAGCGCCACGAGAAGGGGGCCTCGCAGGAGGTCGAGAACGACCCCCTTCTGTGCTTGGAACAGCTGGAGGAGGTGGAGGCGGCTCTTCTCGTTGAGGAGGAGATCGGACAACTTCTGGGATTGGCGGTCCCGAAGGTCGGGACGGGCCTCCTTGCGTTTCCCCAGGTTCATGACCGGGTGTTTGAAGCAGTGCCGAATGCTTCATCTCTTTCACCTTCCGGGAAATCTCCCTTTCTTTCTTCCGCTTCCTGGAACCCTCACCACCCGCCATACCTGCACAAAAAAGAGGTCAGTGAGATCGCTAAGGTCCAAAGATCTGAGAAATAGAAAATACCAATGCCAAGATCAGAGAGCTGAAGCCCGCGACTTTCGCCCGTGATCAACTCCATCGTCCAATGATGCAGCTCGGCAGTCACCACATCTAAACAGGAGAACTTCTGAGTGGCCGCCTGATTCTTCAGTTCCATCACTATTAGGCTTTCCTCCTTGTTCGGTGTACGCTTGAAATCAAGGGCCCCTGGTGCCACCAATCTGGGAAGTCCTCAAAGCGGTCGGATTTTTGCTCCTCGGAATGAAGCGATTCTTCCAATTCTTAAGGGAGGAAGCGGATAGGTAAAGAGCCCACAATGAGGCTTACTTTGAAAGAACCGATGCTCGTCGTCTTTTAGCGAGTTAGCTGTCTTGATTCGGCGAACACCTTAGCCGTGGGACTGATTCCCTTAGCTCGGCACAGGCCTCGGAAGGCTACTAGGATCCGCCACGAGTTAGGGTGAACTTGAGCAATGCATACTCGGTGAAATTTTAGGACCTCCTTGAAGAAGTCATCGGAGGAACCAAGACCGGCCTTTAATCGTTCTCGTATACCATAACCATGTCATTCTCTTCAAAGAAGTGATCGGCTCGGTGATCGCCGTGACAGGATAAGTTAAATGCGAATCAGGACGAATATTGTACTCCTGGCTGAACGATTGCAAATCGGATTCTTGCAAGATCGATGGCAGCTCGTCCATAGGAAGATTCTCCCTCCCTGAAGAAGGTGCATGCCTTGATGGTGCGATCCGCCCCCGAGCTGGAACAGAGACCCTAGGAGGTTCTGGTTGTGTGCTCGGCCCGACCACCTCATCTTCATTAGACGACCACGAGAACTGAATGGAAGGAGGGCTCGTCGCTCTCTGACCTTCGGCGCCGCTCATTTTCAAAGGAAATAAAGAATTTAAACTAAAAAGAAGATCAAAGCCCTTACCGGAGTCTGATCGGCGTCGGAAGAACTTAAGAAAACGAGAGGATTTTGGGTTTGTTCGCGAGAAACTGAAAATGGGATAAGAGGGCAACTGGCTAACCCTTTACCCCTATTTATACTCGGTCGAGCATTTAATGCTCACGATGTCCCAGGCAATGCATCGGTTAACGGGATTCATCAGCTGTTCTGACACGTCTCTCGAACACTCCAAATTCCATAAAGAGAACGGCTAATTAGAGATCGGCTAATTAAGATAAATGTTTTGAATTACGAATCAGTTAAGGGTTGTTTAGTTAGGAACCAGATCGGATAAACACATCAGAGATCGGAAAATAATCAATGCAATAATAATAAGATGATAATTGACTTTTATTTCTAAAAAATCGGATTAAATCATTTGGGCGATCTCTAGGGATCAGAATAATAGAGATCGGAAGATGGGAGATTAGCATGAGAGATCGGAATAGGAGCGTGGGAGGGATCGAAAGGCAAAAAGAATAAGACAAATCCCAAATAACCGTCGTCAGAATCAGAGCCGAGGTAGTTAAAGCGTGGCAGACGAGATCTCCACCGCACGCCTAAGAATCGCCATAATCTTGACAAGTGCCAGGGTATGTCATGACAGTCCTGTACATCCCAATCTCCATCGTTGATCTCACTTGTAAGGACAAACCCGAAACCCTTGGATCAAGAGAGAAGACGACAAGACCAGCGTCTTTCGCTCTTAGCCCTCAGATCGTTCCGGATAAGAGGATTTGAGACCGTCAGATTGAAAGAAGAAAAGGACGAATATTCTGAAGAATAATCTCAGCCGTTCATTTTGGTTCTCTTTAATTCTCAAGCATCCGATCATGTCCTTCAAAATCCAGACCCTCCATCTCCCTCAAAATAAATCCTGACCCTTCATGGGGAGCACTCGATTCCTATAAATAAATGCCTGAAAACTGTTCAAAGGGACAAAAAAAAAGAAAAGAAGGTTATTATAGTGGAAGAACTCTGAAACTTAATTCAGTTTGATACTCTGCTGTTTTTTTTGGAGTTTCCGTAGAAAAAACTTTTGAAACTAGTTTTCTGAAGTGTTTTCTTGCAAAAGGGATTCTTGAATACTGAAATTTTTCATTTTCAGTTTGTTCAATATCCTGTGGCACTCCCACTTTCTGTCTTTGTTATCCTCTATTTCCATTTATATTGTCTAAGCTCAACTCCACTCAAGCTTGGTTATTTTGACCTGTTTACATTTTAAAAAAGAATACTTCATTTCGAGGCAAACCATAGTCCTCCGGCTGCCAACCTGCAATCTTGCTACTTTTACGATTCTGTAGTTAGTTCAATAGACTCGACTCCCTACAGGTCAGTGTTAATATCACCATTTTATTAAATCTAGTTCTCGTTTCACGTATTTCCTTTTGTCCTCTTTCTTATGCCTGTTGTTTTCTTTAAGTTCATGTCACACTAAAAAAAATACAAAGGAAAGATATGCTCTAGTTTACTCCCTTGCTGGCTAACCCACACTTTTGTTAATCTTTATTATTTTTGAACGCAAGTCATCTAGTCCCGAGTTACGTAGAAGTAGCTAGGCAAAATGTAGGTAACTGTGTTTAAAGTGTCTCTTTAGAAAAAGAGGGTCTAAATAACACGTCAAGGAAATAGCAAAATTGAATCACTAGGCTGACATGGAAGGCGATCCGGCATAATGCCATAAGGCAGAATAAAAAAATCAAAACTCAGATAAGTAAAAGGGTACATATAGGATACTGGTAAAGTGACCTTAGGGGAGGTCAGCAAAATTCAGTCCGACGTCCCTTATTTAGTCTCAAAAGTACCAACGAGTTAAAAGAAGTCTTATTTCGACCTTTGGCACCTTTAAATACTAGAACTCTTAAACTTAGACTCCTATGATATATGGCTGTGTCCAAATTTCGAAGAGGTCGGAAGAGAGTCTTTATCCGTTCCTCGAACAAAATTTTTAACAAAATAATTTAAAAGAGATCGGAGGAGAGTTCTTATCCGGTTCTCAAACCAGAATTTTAATAAACATTCAGAAAGGAGATCGGAGGAGAGTTCTTATCCGGTCTCAATTCAAAATTTTAATGAATACTTAATAGAGATCGGAGGAGAGTTCATATCCGGTCTCAACTCAAAATTTTAATAAATATTGAATAGAGATCGGAGGAGAGTTCTTATCCGGTCGCAACTCAAAATTTTAATAAATATTAAATATAGATCGAAGGAGAGTTCTTATCCGGTCTCAACTCATAATTTTAATAAATATTAAAGAGTTCGGAGAAGAGTTCTTATCCGATTCTTAAATTAAATTTTAATAAAATATTTCTTTCAAATAAAATTAACATACAACAGTAACTCACTAAGGTTGTCTCATTTACTTGTGTATCTGGGTGATCCAAATTTAGTGAAAAATCAAATGTTCCTTTAGTCAAAAGGATTAACATGTCCATTCAAGCCCTCCTAACTAATGCAAAGTTAAATCTACTTACCCTTATTAAGGGACGAGGTGGGGTGCCTAACACCTTCCCCACCTGTTTACGGACCCCGAACCTAGAATCTCTGCCTAGAAGTGGTTTCATCTCAATTTATCTTCATAAACGGTTTTCTTTAATTTCCCTCAAAATTAAAGTGGCGACTCCTCACTCTTTCCCACTTCGATGAGGGTTCGTTCAGGCGACCGTAAAACACCTTGCGACAAGTCTCAAAAAGGATTTTCTTCGCCTCCTTTGCATCCACACATCTCAACAATTCGCCGTTGGAGCTCCTTTTGTATAGGATTTCTCCACTGGGGAAGTATCCCAATGCTAATCTCCGAATCATCCTCCTTTCGTTCTTGCTCGCCCCTGGAGGGAATTCTCTGGTTCTAATATAAAGCAAGATGTCATGGTACCAAGGTTTACCATCAGGTTCTTCTTCAATCATGAAGCAGTAAGCCGGCTCACTTCTTGCTTTAATCTTTAACACCTGAGTCGTTTGCCCTTCTTCCATTTGAGCCATAACAGCCAGGGTGGCTAAGGCATCTGCAAATTGATTTTTGTCTCGACTAAGGTGAGTGAATGAGATTTCTTCAAATTTCTTTATTAGCTCCAGTAAGTACTTTTGATATGGGATTAGCTTCAGATCCTTAGTTTGCCATTCTCCCTTGACTTGGTAAATGATCTGAGCTGAGTCTCCATACACCTCCAACTTTCTTATTTTCATTTCGATAGCAGCTTGTAGACCCATTACGCAAGCTTCATATTCTGCGATGTTATTGGTGCATTCAAATCTCAACTTGATAGCTATCGGAAAGTGTTTCCCATCCGGGGATACCAATACAGCTCCGATTCCATTACCAGACAAATTGACAGCTCCGTTGAAATATATTTCCCAAACATCAGCTGGTTCTTCTTCTTCGCAGTCTACTACATTAATATGCTCATCAGGGAACTCAAAATCCAGAGCTTCATAATCCTGGATAGGGTTTTCTGCAAGGAGATCAGCGATCACGCTACCCTTCACTGCTTTCCGGGTCATATAGACAATGTCATACTGAGAGAGTATGACTTGCCACTTGGCTATCCTTCCTGGCAAGAATGAGCTTTCGAATACATACTTGATGGGATCCATTCTGGAAATGAGCCATGTCTTGTGATTCAACATGTAGTGCTTGAGGCGATTCGCTGTCCAAGCTAGTGCACAGCAAGTTTTCTCTAGGAAAGAATACCTTGACTCACAATCATTGAACTTTTTGCTCAGGTAATAAATCGCTCTTTCCTTCCGGCCGGTATCATCGTGTTGCCCCAAAACACATCCCATTGAGCTTTCTTTGGATCGCCATATCTGAGGATCGGAGGCCTTCCATGCATGGTGGAACCAATACTGGTGGGTTGGACAAGTACTGCTTGATTTTCTCAAAAGCCTCTTGGCAAACTGAATCCCATTGAGGGGTGTTATTCTTTCAGAGTAGTCTAAAGATAGGCTCAACCTTAGCGGTGAGATTGGAGATAAACCTTGATATGTAGTTCAACTTCCCCAAGAAACTGCGTACCTCCTTTTCTGTTTTTGGGGATGGCATCTCTTGAATGGCTCGAACTTTGTCCGGATCAACTTCAATTCCCTTTTCACTCACTATGAATCCCAACAATTCCTGAGCCTCTCGAATACCCTTCTCATCACCTGCACGTGGCTCTCTTCCCCCTTTGATTTAATGATCATATCATCCACATACACTTCCACCTCTTTATGCATCATATCGTGGAATAATGTGACCATAGCGCGTTGGTAAGTGGCGCCAGCATTCTTTAACCCGAAAGGCATGACCCGATAGCAAAATACTCCCCATTGAGTGATAAAAGCTATCTTCTCCTTGTCTTCCCCATCCATTGGGATTTGATTGTACCCCGATGCCCCATCAATACACGAACACCTACCTAATCCCTCAGCATTGTCTACCAAACACATCAATGTGGGGGAGAGGGAAATCATCTTTCAAGCTTGCTTTATTGAGATCCCTGTAATCGACGCAAACCCTAACTCTCCCGTCCTTCTTCATTACCGGGACAACGTTAGCTATCCATTGGGGATACTTGACTACTTCCAGGAACCCAGCGTCATACTGTTTCTTGACCTCATCCCTAACTTTGAGCAGTGTGTCAGAATTCATTCTTCTTAGCTTCTGCTTCACCGGGATTGTCCCTGGAATTAGGGGAATTTTGTGCGTCACTATCTGGGGGTCCAGATCAACCATATCATCATAGCTCCAGGAAAATACGTCCAAGAATTCTCTGAGCAAACTGATCATATCTCCCAATTCCTCACTCTCCACAACCTTAAGTTCCCTCTTCACTTCTTCCGTTCCTAAGTTTATGGTGCGTGTTTTGTCGCCACAAGGCACTAGGGAAGGTTCATCCCTTTCATCGCTTTCTTCTGTGAGCTCCACCTCAGAATCACTTGAAGTAATGGCAGTTATGGGGATTTCAAAATTAACCAGAGGAATTTCTGAGTCTATTGAATTATTAGGTGTTAATTGATGAAAGGTCTTGAATGAACGAAAATAGAATATATTATAAGGATGGAATTCAAATGGAGAAAAGAATTGGAAATAAATGCGCTATTAATTCATTAAAAATTTATGACATAAGAAAAGGGTCCATTTACAATGTTACACTTGTCATCATGGACAAAATGATCAAGTGTAGATAACCAAGGTACTTTACTCGAAATTAAGTACAGGGACATCCTCTGCTGTCCAGTTGTCCAACTCTTGCCCCTCAGCTATTGGCGAGACCAGAGTCTCATACAAGGAATCCAAGTGGATGACGTCGATGGATGATTCATCAGGTGATTCTTCAACCTCTGTCGGATTTTCGATGATCGGTTTAGTGAAGACATCTGTGATTCTCGAGACTAGTTTCATTTTCCCGATTTTCTGGTCAAATCTCTGATCCCGAAGTCTATTCCTCATCCAGAATCGCCCATCCATAAGGGCGTCCTCCTCATAACCCAATCCACAATGGCCTATCTTCTGGATAGCCGGTATAGGTTTAACGATTCCTTGTAATGCGGTGCCTAAACCCTTGCCCTCTTCGTACCCATTTCTTGACATCACTTTGGCTACCATAGCCATAGCCGCTTCATTTCTGCTTTTTTGTAATTCGAGGGCCTGGAAAGAGCTTTCCAACGACTCCTCAGCAGCTTCCACATAGGGAAGTGATTGTGGCTTGGTGACCAAAATGGCTTATTCCCCTCTCACAGTGATGATTTTGCCGTCCATGATGTATTTTATCTTCTGATGCAAGGTTGAAGGAACGGCATTCACTGAATGGATCCACGGCCTGCCCAGCAACATAGTGTAGGCCGGTTCAATGTTCATCACTTGAAACGTGACGTTGAAGGTGCACGCGCCAATTTGAAGTGGCAGGTCGATATCTCCCAACACTTCTCTCCTTGTACCGTCAAAGGCTCTTACCACCATAGCACTTTGACGTATATTCGATTGGTCGATCGGTAGCCTTGCCAAGGTAGCACTAGGCAATAAATTGAGGGCTGATCCATTATCAATAAGGACCTTGGCAATTATATAACCTTTACATTTCACTGTCACATGTAAGGCTTTAGTATGCGTCAGGCCTGCAGGATCTATTTCCTCCTCAGAAAAGGAAACAAAACTGGATGCCTGGATTTGTCCCACTGTCTTCTCGAACTGCCCCGGTGTGATGTCGGGGTTCACAAAGGTCTCATCCAGGATTTTTTGCAAGGCATGACGGTGCACCTCTGAGCTCAAAATTAGCGATAACAGTGATATTCGGGCAGGTGTCTTCCTCAACTGTTCCACCACATCATACTCACTCTGCTTCATTATTTGGAGTAATAGCTCCTCCTCTTCTTTGGGCCCGGCGGGTTCTACTTCCCCTGTTTTTTCAATCTCCTCTTCTGTACTGTTATGTGATTCTCCCATTTTTACTTTCCCTTTCTTCTTTTCTTTCTCTTCATTCCCGTAACATCTCCCACTTCGAGTTATAAACTCGACTTCTTGCTCAGGTGGGGAGGATTTTGCGGCAGTGACGGGCCGAGGATTAGTTTGGGGAGTAGTACTGCTGGTGGGTCCAGCATAAGTCATCCTGAAATGCTCATGGGGAGTGAAGCATGGTTTCGGAGGTGTCGGAGGTGAAGCAAGATTAGGAGCCGACGTACTGCTAGACACTCCTTGGGTGAAAACTTGGAAGTTATAATTCCAAGGTATGGCATGAGTATTTGTGACTGGGAGCTGAAGCGGGGTTCGGATAATTGTTACTGGTGGTGAGGGCATTGGGGCATTGGGGACAGAGAAGGTTAATCTAGGATTGGGGGTAGAGGTATTTTGGCCAAACCTGGCGGTATTTACTTCGCCCTCCACTTTTGATCTCCTTTGGCATCTTAAAATTTTAAAGGACAGCAAATTCTGAACCTCTTGCCGGAATCTCTCACAGTCTTGCAGCTCATGATCAACTGTCCCTCAATGGTAAGAACATCCCGTACCTTTTTCTGATTCCGATACCTGAGGGTAAAGGTAACCTTCCCTCATCGCCATGGCAAAGATTCCCTCAAAGTGAGGAATTAGCTCTTCTACCGCTGGTGCCAACCTTTCTCCATCTGGTTCTATCATATTTACTCCATTGCCCGCATTATGATTGGGCAACGGGTTTGAAGTAACATTGGGGAGGGAACCATTTCCCTCAATCTTCAACCACCCGTTCCGGATTAAAGCGTGCACTCTCCCTCTGAATGCCCCGCAGTTATCAGTTGAATGCCTTTGTGCCCCTCCATGATATTCACAACGGGCAGTGGCATCATACCACCTGGGGTATGGTGGCTGAATTGGGTCTAGGGGAACTGGTACAATCTAGTTTATACCGACGAGGTATCGGTATATTTCACTGAGTGGGAGGGGAAGGGGTGGATCAGGGTTTCTTGGTGGTCTGGGATTATTTTGTGGTGGTCTGGGTTGAGTAGGTGGAGGAGGAGGTCTAGGTTGGTAATTTGTAGGCGGTGAGTATTGCGGGCGCGGGTGTGGATAATTTGGGAAAGGAGGTGGAATGTTCGCGACTGTTTGGCCATGAGGGGGAGGATATGGCCAGTAGTTATTTTGAGGGAGTGGGGAATAATTATTCTGACAGGTGATTGAATGCACATCACCCTCCTTCTTCTTGCCAAAGCTGGCAGTCTTCTTCGCAGGGTTCTCAGTCAACTCCTGCAGCTGTCCCATCCTTAAATTAGCTTCTATCCTTTCACCGGCTTGGATGATGTCAGAGAAGCTGTTGGAGGTATTCCCAATCATCAGGTTGAAGTAAGGAGCCTTCAGTGTTTCGATGAATAGGGAGCAGAGTTCATTGTCGGTCACCGGAGGATATACTTCTGCAGCCTTCTCTCTCCATCTTTGGGCATACTCTTTGAAGCTTTCCCTGTCCCTTTGCGCCAAATTTTGGAGATCTCTCCTTGTGGGGGCCACGTCGCAGTTGAACTTATACTGCTTTAAGAAGGCATCAGCTAAATCCTTCCAGGAGCGCAGTTTGCTCCTGTCCAACTGTATGCACCATCTCAGGGCTGCTCCTGAGAGGCTCTCATGAAAGAAGTGGATGAGAAGCCTGTCATCTTCTGTTAAGCCAGACATTTTGGCAATGTAGGTTGCCAGGTGAATGCGGGGATTTGAGTTCCCGGTATACTTGTCGAAATCCGGGACTTTGAATTTGGGTGGCACCACCACATCTGGCACCAATCTCAGTGACGCCACATCAACTGAACTATACATGTTTAGCCCCTCTATTGCTCTCAATCTTTCCTCTAGAGCAGACAGCTTCTCGTTTTCCCTAGCCTTACTTTCTCCTCCTACTGCAAAAGATACTCCCCCAGCTGGGAAATGAGGGGTGGAGTGAACCGGAGGGATTACTATTGAAGGGTATGGGTCCGCATTTGAGATGGCTGGGTAATGGGAGAAAGGTAGGTCATTATTTATGGCAGCTGGGTTGACAGTGACTGTCAGATCTGAGATAGGTGACTGAAAGGTGAAAGAGGTTGAAGCTTGGTGAGGATCCATTGTTGTAGGTGGTGGGGGAGGTAATGATAGGTTAGGTTCTGAAGTGGGTTTATTTTGGGACATCTCCCTCATTAGTCTCATAAGTTCTGAGACCTGATCCTTCAATTCGGAAACCTGTCCTTGTAGGTTCTGTACTTGTTCCTGATCTTCCATTATCTTCTTTGTTCGGGATCTTGTTAAGTACACTCGCTTGGGCTGAACCGTGTGCTTGGTCAGACTTGCCTTGTTTGAAGCAATGTTTGATTTTCTGTGAGGGAAATAAATAAAAGCTTTTAGTGAATTTTGAATTTCGTAAAATACTAAAGGTCCTGGTTCGGACAAAGGATACAGTGGCATTTGGGAGCCAAAATGAAATCTGCAGAAGGATGGTTGCCTCAATTTTATCATGGCATCATTCGATAGTCTGACTGTGAACGACTGGATTGAATGTGCGTTTATGATACCTGTCCATATACCACATCCAATTTTTCGCATAACCCTGGCGAGGGGGTTCCTACGGGAGTTATACTATTCATTCATAATTTTTCTAAACAATGACCCAAAAATCATTCTATTAACTGAATAATTCGTATACAGCATTCTTTACAATGGCCTAGGCTCAGGGAGGTTCTTTATAATGAGATGACATTTTCTGAGATACTCATATAACCTTTCTTCTTGTCTGGCGGGGTCGAACACTTTCAGAGTATACTCGGATTCAGGTAAGAGTTCTTGTTTTCCCTGTGCTATCGTCCTCTCTAGCTGGTCAACATTCTCTTTCAGCTCCTGATAGAGAACAACTTGTCTTTCTTTTTCCTTCCTTTCTTTAGCACATTCCTTCAGAATATCGTTGATGAGCAGTGCTTGTTCCTTCAGTTCAAGCTTCTTCTTTTTATTTTCTCGTTTATGCTCTTTTACGAGTATCTCTTGGTATTTCATTTTTTCCTGGAGCTTGCTGTTACGTGCTTCTACTTCTTTTAATACAGCTTGGAGCGAACTTCTTTCTTTTTCCCACCGTGCCTCTTGCTCTTCGAAATCCATCTTTTCGGCCCTTGCCTCTTCCCTGAGCCTTCTCACTTTTCTTTTAAGGTTCTGCTGTTGATCTTCTAACTGCTTTATTTGTTCTTGCAGTTGCGAGTTTTCGGCGTTTGCCCTCTGTAGTGAGTCAGCTAGATGATTATTAGCTTCTTCCAATAGTGTATTTCGGTGAGGGTTGCTGTCTTCGAATTCTGCACTTAAGTGTCCTAGGTTCCTGTCAGCCCTCCATTTAAGATAATTGTTCGTGGCACTTGGGCCTTTGGGCGACCTCTCTATCAAAGTGATGTTTTCCCAAGATTTGCGAGCTATTTTTAACCCGTCCTCTTCCTTGAGCTCATGGTAAAAATGACTCTGGTGGTATTCTTCAGCGTTGATCCTGAACTGTGTCGAGCCAAATTGTCTCATTACTAAGGCCGGAGTGTAACTTGTATATCCAGTCACTCCAATTAGGGATACCGATTGATTGCCCCCCGTGCCGACCAAAATGGATTGACCTGACGTTCACAACTTCCTCCAGCAGTAGTCATGGCTATTGAAGCTCAAAATCCGTCCTTGCCACTGCGACTCATCCTTCGGACTGATTACCAATCGAGTCATTTTCTCGATGAGAGGCTGGTCAAGATACCAAGTTAATCCCTTCGTCTCCACAGGACACATATGTCCTATGATCCAGAGGTGCGACAACTGAGAACAACACTTAATGGACCCTTTGCCTTGCTGTCTGCAGTAAGTGAGGGTTAAGAAAGTCTCGGCAAGTATTGCCGGTACTGGATTGACCTTCTGTTTTTCTACTGCCCAGAACATTTCCACAACACCGCAGGTTATGATTCCGGAAGGTCCAGGGAACAAAATCAGGCCATAGATTGCTAAAGCGAGCACCAGTGAAGCTTGATCCCACTGTTCATCTCTGATGTATTGGTCGAACCATTTCTTGAGATAAGTCCAATACCACCCATGAGTGTTTCCTTTGACAGTTTCTCTCGCCTTTGCTTCTTCTAGTGGAATCCCTAGCACATGTGCGAACCGTTTCCAGGTCTGCCTATGTTTGAGGTGTAGATAAATCCGATTCTGCACCGTATAAGGAATTTCCAGCAATGCTTGATATTCTTCTATAGTGGGAACAGTATCGATATCATTGAAAGAGAATACTCCAAACTTAGGGTTCCAAACTGGCAACATGGCCTTTAGTGCCGGGACTTGAACTTTAACTCGCATTAATGTTGTAATTCTCCCATATTTCTTCTCAAATTGTGCTTTGACGTGATCAGGAAACGACTTCCAACCATCGGCCAGACCCTCGAGACTATTCATTCTGACCTCAATCTTGCTCAAGTCCATTGGAGGTAATGAGCCAGTATCACTTTGTAGGGGCACTGAATTATTTTTGGGCCACGGTTTAGCATTTTGTTCTGATTTAAGAACTTCTTCTGCCGACTGACCCGATGATACCATGTTAAAATGATGTTTATCCTTTTACAGACTTTATTTTGATAACGCCTGCAGGAAAAACTTATTAGCAGGATAAATTAAGATAATCTCGAATTATACTGTTGACAGAGTGATACCTACACATTTATCAAAGTAGGAAAATGTGTGGGTTTTTTTGACAGTATGATTCAAGATTACCCTTAAAAATAAGAACAAAATAACATAAATAGAATAGGGTAAGAGTAAGTATGCCCGTTTTGTCTTAAAGTAAAGGAAAGTCCTAATACCGGCTAAGTGATACCTAATTGGACAATTCTATCCTATATGGTAGCTTGCTACGGCTTTCAACTATCGTGAGAGTTTAGCTCAGGGTCTAATTTTCTAAAAGCCACAGGTTCCCAAATTGCCCCTACTGTAAACAGTAGAGCCCCATTCTATCCCCCATGATATTGTCGGGAAAATTCCACGGGTATCACAGTGAATAGAACAAGTTTCAATTTGAGCAGAAGCCTTCACGGATACTAACAGGATAAAACCCACAGGTACCGCTACATGACTCCCTCCTATTTTCCTAAAAGGGTAAGAAAGCCCCGGTATAGGGCTAAAGTGTGTGAGGACGTCGTGTGAGTGTTCAGTGTGTGAAGGGACACCTTTACCTCTTCCCAATCAGGGGGATTTTTATTTTTCCTTTTTCCTTTTAAATGAAGAGCGCTGTAGAAAGTAAAACAAGCAAGACAAACAAAATGGTTAGCAGGAATAACAATAATTAACGTATAGAATTTTGCGGAGTGAGCCCGTCTAACTATGATTTATACACAAAATTAAATCTACTTTTGGACCTCTAGACCGGGGTTTAGTTTACTCAGTCCCCAGTGGAGTCGCCAAGCTGTCGCAAGGTGTTTTGCGGTCGCCTGGACGAACACTCACCGAAGTGGGAAAAGTGAGGAGTCACCACTTTAATTTTAAGGGAAATTAAAAAAAACCATTTGTGAAAGTAAGTTACACTAAAACCACTTCAAAAACAGAGATTCTAGGTTCGGAGTCCATGATCGAGTGGGGAAGGTGTTAGGCACCCCACCTCGTCCCTCAATGAGGGTAAGCAGATTTAATTTCACGTTCTTCATAGTTAGGAGGGCTTAAATGGAAATGTTAATCCTTTTGACCGAAAGGAATATTTGATTTTTCACTAATCTGGATTACCCAGATACATAAGTAAATGAGACAACCTTAGTGAGTTGCTGTTGCGTTTTAATTTTATTTCAGGGGGATCATCTTACGCATTTGTTAAAATTTAATTTGGGAGTCGGATAAGAACTCTCCTCCGATCTCCTATAAATATTTATTAAAAATTTTTGGGTTGAGAATCGGATAAGAACTCTCCTCCAATCTCTTTTAAATATTTGTTAAAGTTTTTAAGTGAGAATCGGATAAGAACTCTCCTCCGATCTCTTGTAAATATTTGTTCAAGTTTTTAAGTGAGGATCGGATAAGAACTCTCCTCCGATCTCTTGTAAATATTTGTTAAAATTTTTGGCTTGAGGATCGGATAAGAACTCTCCTCCGACCTCTATTAAATATTTATGGAAACTCTGGGCGAGGATCGGGTAAGAACTCTTCTCCGACCTCTATTAAACATTTAAATGGGGATCGGGTAAGGACTTTTCCGATCTCTCAAGGTTTAATTACAGCTACACATCATAAGAACCTGAGACTAAGAGTTTTGGCATTCAAAGATGCCAAGGGTCGGAATAAGGCTTCTTTTAACTAGTTGGTACCTTGTGACCAGACAAAGGATGCCAGACTAAATTTTACCGATCTCCTATGTAATTACCTTACCAATACCTTTTTATACATAATCCGTTCTGTTTATTTACCTGAAATTTAGTTTCATTCTGCTTTATGACGTCATACTGAATCACCTTCTATGTTAGCCTAGTGATGCAACTCTATTATTTTCTTGACGTATTATTCAGGCTTTCTATTTTAAAGAAGCACTTAAGACACGACTACCTACATTTTACCGAACTACTTATACGCTACTTGAGATGAGGACTTTCGCATTTAGAAGTAGCAAAGCTTAACAAAAAGAATGGACCCATTGACAAAGAAAGTAAACTTCGGGAATAACCTTCATTACACCATATAAACTTGGCGAAGATTACAAACATAAAAGTAAAGGGAATGCGTAAAATAAAGAGCTTTTAGTGAAATAGAGATATAAACACTCACCTGTGAAGAGCCGAATCTACTAAACTAATCGCAGAATGTAATAGGGGCACAAGCTGTTTAGCTCGAAGGCTGAAGCTCACCTAGAAATGAAGGATGCTTAGCTAAACGGCAGTCAGGTTTAAACAAGCAAGTTGAGCTTGGGAAATAAGAATGGAAACAAAGATGAGAAAGAACTGAAAGTAAGGGCGTCACAGGATAATGAAAGAACTGAAAATAGAGAGTTCCAGTATTTCAAGAATCCCTTTTGCAAGAAAACACTTCGGAAAACTGGTTTTAAAAGTTTTTCCTTATCAAAAACTTAAAAATAGCAGAGTAACGAACTGAATTAAATTTCAGAGTTCTTCCAATATAGTAACTATTTCTCCTTTTTTGCCCGTTCCTTGAACAGTTTTTCATGCAGGTATTTATAGGAACCGGGTGCTCCCCATGAAGGGTCAGGATCTATTTTGAGGGAGATGGAGGGTCAGGATTTCAAAGGACATGATCTGAGGCTCAGGAATTAAAGAGGATCCGAACGGACAGCCGAGATCCCCTTCAGAATATTTGTCCTTTTCCTCTTCTAATCTGACGGTCCCAAATTCTCTTGTCCGGGGCGATCCGAGGGCTGGGAATAAAAGGCGCCGGTCTTGTCGTCTTCTTCTTTGATCCGAGGGCTCCGAGCTCGTCCTTACAGATAAGATCAATGGTGGAGATTGAGATGTACAGCACTGTCGTGACATATTCTGGCATCTGTCATCAATGTGGGCGATTCTGAGGCGTGCGGTGAGGATTTCGTCTGCGACGCTTTAACTACCTCGGCTCTAATTCTGACGACGGTTATTAGAAGTTGTCTTATTCTCTTTGTATCCCGATCTTCTATCCCTTCCGACCTTATTCCGGTTCCCTCATTTCGAACGCCTTTCCCGATCTCTCTCCTTCCAGGGCGTTCTCCTTTATCCGGGTCAATTCAGTCAGAGCATTTATTGCTTCGGTTACCAAGACATTCGCTTCGTTTTCCGCTAATAATAAATGCTTCAAACCATCCCCTATATATACCTTCAGCAGAAAACCCTTCCTTATTTGATTTTTCGTCTTTCCTTCTCACTTTTCTTGTTCTAACTGCTCCGGCAATAATTCCGGCCATGGTGACCACTTTTGATCTTTTTCCGACCATTTTCTTCGTGTCTCGGCTGAAAATTTACGACCCCGGTGATCGGGATGTAATGATATCCTTATTTGATGACAGTGAGAGAACTGGACTAATATCGATCATACCGATCTTGACATCGTACAATATAATTGACGATCCAATTTCGGGCGAGAAAACTGCTAACATTCCCTTCAACCTCGGTGATTGCCCGATGATGTTCATTTGGCTCCTCACCATATTGGGCGTCCCAACTATAGCTCGGTTCTGGTCGATGACAATAGAAATGACTCTACATCCTCATGAGAGTCATACTCACCCCATCTAAGCTGTACATCTATCCAACGGCCGGTCTCCTGATTAGACACATCTTTTGACTCAGCCACGAGACTAGGCTTTGACATGGGCCTTCGCTAGATAGGAAGTGATGCCGGTCTCCAGAGATCGGCCAAATAATGTAACTTGCCTTTTAATGTAATCCGATCTCTAGAGATCGCCCAAATGATGTAATTCAACTTTTGTGTAATCCCGATCTCTGAAGATCGCCCAAATGATGTAATCTAACCTTTTCGGAAATAAAATTTCATTTTGACCACTATCATTTTATTATTATTACATTGATTATTTTCCGATCTCTGATGTGATTATCCAATCTGATTCTTCATTTGAATGACACTTATCCGATCCGTAATTCAAAACACCTTAATCTGCCGCTCTATAATTAACTGATCTCTTCATGGAATCTTGGGAATATTCGTGAGACGTGTCAGAACAGCTGGCGAGTCCCGCTATCCGATGCATTACCTGGAACATTGTGAGCATTAAATGCTCGGACGAGTATAAATAGGGGTGAGGTTAGCCAGTTGCTCCTTTATGTCATTTTCAGTCTCTCGCAAATAACTTCCGAATTCTCTCGTTTTCTCAAGTTTCCTCCGACACCGATCAAGCTCCGGTAAGGGTTTTGATCTTTCTTTTAGTTTAAACTTTCTGTTTCCTTTGAAAATGAGCGGTGCTGAGGGTCAGAGAGCAGTAAGCCCCCCTTCCATTCAGTTCTCGTGGTCGTCCGATGAGGTAGAGGTGGTCGGACCAAGTGCGCAACCTGAACTTCCTAGGGTTTCCGCTCCAGTACGGGGACAACCAGCGCCATCAAGGCATGGGCCTTCTTTGGGGAGGGAAAATCTTCCCATGGACGAGCTACCGTCAATCTTGCAAGAAACCGACCTTCAGTCGTTCAGCCAGGAGTACAACATCCGGCCTGATTCCTATGAATTGATTAAGTGTCACGGCGATCTTCGTGCCGATCACTTCTTCGAGGAGAACGATATGATCATGGTCTACGAAGAACAGTTAAAGGCCGGTCTGCGGTTCCCTTTGGACGACTTCTTCAAAGAAGTTTTGAAATATCACCAAGTGTGCATCGCTCAAGTTCACCCGAACTCGTGGCGGATCTTGGTAGCTTTCCGAGGCCTATGCCGAGCTAAAGGACTCTGACCCACGGCTAAGGTGTTCGCTGAACTGCACCGGGTAACTTGTCACAAGGACGACGAGTATTGGTTCTTCCAGGCGAAACCACATTATGGGCTTTTTACAGACCTACCTTCCTCCTTGAAGAATTGGAAGAACCGCTTTTTTATCTTGAGGAGTAAAATTTCGAACAGCTTCGAGGGCTTCCCCCACAGCTGGCTGCATCAGGGTCCTTTGCTTACGAAGCACATCGCCCTAAATAGAGAAGAGGGTGCAATGGTTATGGAGTTGAAGGAACAGGCATCCAGAGAGAAGTTCTCTTGTTTGGATGCAGTGACGGCCGAGCTACACCATTGGACTATGCAGCTGGTCACCGGTCAAGATCGCGGGCTTCAGCTCTCTGATCTCGGCATCAATATTTTCTATATCTCAGATCTTTGGACCTTAGCGATCTCACTGACCTCTTCTTTGTGCAGGTATGGCAAGCGGCGAAGCTTCTAAGGAGAGCCGGAAGCGGAAGAGAGAGATCTCCCGGAAGGTACGGGAGATGAAGCGTTCCGAGCTACTTCAAACACCTGGTCATGAGCCCGAGGAAATACAGGAAGGCTCGTCTCAACCTTCTGGGCTTCCGGTTATAGAAGTGGTCCGATCACCTCCTCGCCGAGAAGAGCCGCCTCCACCTCCTCCAGTTGCTCCAAGTGCGGAAGGGGGTCCTTCCCAGCCTCCTGTAAGGACCCTTTCCCGCGGTGCCCAAGTGCTGATCCACTCGTTGGAGAAAAATCATACGGTTCGAGAGAACCCTGGTTTCACCAAGGTCTTGGCATCCTCCATCTGTCTTCGAGAAGATCGGGATAGGCTGTCTCCAGATAACCTTGATGATATCTTGACCAGATCTATGAGCCTGAACGTGGAGTGTTTGGTGAACCAGCACATGGTCCGGGAGAAGGCTCATCGCCTGGGTAAGGAAGTCGAGAGGATGAGTCATGAGATGTCTTCTCTCCAATCCCAACTTGCGTCTGCTCAGGACTACATATCCCAAATTGAGGGACGAATGAAGTTCTATGAGGACAAGCTGGCCGAGCAAGCTCATGTTCTGGCCGAGCGAGACCTTGTTCTCGAGGGAGTTCAGGCGCTCCGAGCTGATGAGGCTGCTCAACTCGCTCATCTTGCCGAGGAGCTCAAAGCGAAAGAAGAAGAAATGGTGACCGGAGTGGCCGGTGCTTATGTGAATGCTCACAGAGATCTCCTGGCTGAGCTCAAGAAGCGTTATCCTGAGGAGGACTTCTCCTGGATGGCCAACCTGGCTCCTGAGGATGAAGGTGAGGATAGCGAAGAGGAGGCTGAAGGTGAGAGGGAAAATGAACAACATGTAGTTCCGCCCCAGCCGAATGACTTGTATAAATTTTGAAATGAAATGAAATGAAAGTTCCCTTTTTGTTCGATGATTGATTGTGATCGGAAAGTTTCTAAATTGCGTAAGCACTTGATTGTTTGAACATATTAGCATGACAACTGAAAATGATTTTTAATCTAAGTATAGGAGATCGGAAAACACAAAATGCATGAGATCAGTTACGAAATGGGACTTAATTAAAATTAGAAATTTGGCTTCGAACACTTAAGAGCGGGATCATCTGTAAACCGAGGCGAAACCTTTATCATTCTCAAATTTTTAAAAGAGAGATCGGCAATAAGACTGGTGGTAAGAGGATTCAATCTCGTTTGGCAAGTGAGATCGGAAATATAATTAGCTGATCAGGGGACTTGGCAATTAGCTTGAGAGATCGGTGGGAACTCTATATGATATGAGGACTTGGTATTTATTCGATTCTTTTGAGGAGAGATCGGAAATGTGAGTGGCTGATTAGAAAACTAGGTTGGGGATCGGCTTCAGAGTTTATTGATTCTGGGGATCGGCCAAAATATGGTGTCGACACTGCTATGTCCTTTTCCCTATCTGCGACAGTAAAATAAAGCTATCGCTAAGTAAATTTTACTCAGTGGTACACAATAAAATTTAAAAAGCTGAACATAAACCATTCATTTCCAAATCATAATTTAAACATTACACAATCACATTTCACAAATTTTCAAATCACATTTATAACAAATCACAATTTAAATATTTCACAATTTTCAAAACTCAATATAACACAAATTTGATCAAACAATTTAATAAACACAGTGTTGCCAATCAATAATACCACTTAGGTCATGACACAAAATTTTTGAACATGCTGTGTTGTACACCACGACAAGACAAACTCACCCCACTAATCGAAATCAATGAGGGATGTGGTTAGCTAGCTAATGAATACTCATCCAAAGTCACCTCAGACTGGTAAGCCAGAGAGGGAGGAAAATAATCAAATATCAAACTCAATCCTACAAGTGGAGGAAGAACATAGTAAGGGACTGTCATGCCAAGTGTGAATAAAAAATAATTTTAAATCACAACATTTTAATATTTCATACTAAATAAAATTTCAATAAGAAATACTTAAATAAGTTTATTGTACACAAATCTCGTAATTAGTCTTTCTTTATTTCACTCCTGTTGATTCCTTTCCTCGGAATGCCCTTTTTTCACTGAAGCACACAATTAAGATATTTCAATATTTATCCAAATTATGTTTAACCAAAATTTTAGTAATTGAAATTTGCATTTAAATTTTACTTATATAATCCCATAAATTGAGTTTTTTGTGTTCTTGATGATGGTAGTTACTATTCATTTGACCATTGGGTCAAAATGTTGACTTTTCCATACTAAATAGGTATAACAAGTCTCATTACACCCACATACCACATTTTGGGTGTCTAATTTGTTGGATTAGGTTACCATTTAAATTTCTAGGTCTCCTAAGATAAAACTCAATTTTTCAGCTTTGGTGCCCTATTTTGCACTATTCCATTGGTCTAGTTACTATGGAAATTTGGTTAAGTGTTCTTCATAAAAGTTGTTCCTTATTGTCTTATCTTTAATTCTCTTTTTGAATCACTCCATTTGAAGTTTTTTAGCCTAAGATATGACTATTTAACTAAGGCTGATCGGATTGGTGTTACCCAGAATTTCTGGGCACTTTATTGGTTCTGGCAGTTTTGGATAACTAATTTTTTGGTGGCAAAATAACTTGGTTATGGGCAGAATTTGAGTTGGTATTCTTCATGAAAGTTGTAGTGTTATGTCATACCTTTCCAATGCCACAAAAATCAGGTCATTTGGATCTGTCTAGCCCAAGTTATAGCCAAATGAACGAATACTGTTCATTTGGTTATTTTGGTATAGTAGCAGTACACATTACCCAGATTTGACCTAATTGTTCACTATCCTAATGTCATTTTCTGAGCATAGTTTCTAAATAAAAAATGTGTCATTATGTGTATATTCATTCCCAATTGGCCTCACACCAACTGGGTTGGTAAAATTTTAATTTTTGTCCCTAAAAAGGACCTAGGTCAAACTTCTAGATTGGGACCCTTCACTAATCCGAATTTCATTTCATTTTCACTCATTCAAACATATCACAATTAGTCACAATTGACCATTTCTAACCTCAAATAGGGTCAATTGCATCAATTGACCATTTCCTCTAATTTTTTCTCCAACTTTAAGAACACTAATTTTCTAAATTAGTCAATTCATGCAATCAAAGTGTGGTATTCACACATACATACTCAATTGAACTTAATTGCATGATTAGTTAACATGAAACACATCATTTCCTCAAGTTCACAAGGCTGGCCGAATTCTATATGGTCCATTTTCTTGTCATTTAATTTCAGTTTTCATCAAATTCCAACTTCACTCAAGTATTTAAATCATAAGATAAAAAGAAATTGAAGAATAAATACTAACCTCACTTGGCACTTTTCAAAACTTCAAATCCTTTCTCTTTTCTTCAAAATTTCTTCTTCAATTCTCCTTCTCAAGTTGCAAGAGCAAGGTTTAATCACTAATTTTAGGGAATTTAGAGAATAAAATCAAGTTTTTAAAAGCTTGAGATGGGTGTTAATGGTGGAAAGAGAAGAGAGAGATGAGAGAGATGAGATGGGGTGACAACTTGAGCAAAGAGAAGACCAAAATTAATTTCTTTTATTTGTTATTTTATGTATTTATCTCTTAAATTTGACTTGGTCAAAAATCCAATTAAATTGATTTTTATTTATTGAGTCATGCTTACCTCATCTTAGTGATGTCATAATTCTTTTTTTCTATTTTTTTTTTCTTTTCCTTTTGTTTTTCCATAACTTCTTCAATTTAATTCTATATTCCAAAATTTTCATTTCTCATTTTATTGGACAGTTAGGTCAGGAGTCACCTCTAGGGGTGAATTGACCAATTTGCCCCTCACCGGATTGATCCAGTTTGCAAATAATCCTGTATTTTTTTCGGAGTCCTGACTTAATTATTCGATCTGCTTGTCAACTCTTTTCTGTGATTTTCTCTTTTCCACTAGGTTCGCAATGGTCCTTAGGACCGCGGTGTCACAATTTCTCATTCAAAATTTGAGTTGGAACTGACCTCGCAGTCACTTTCTGGTAAGGTCACCCATTGATGTGACCATCGGCTCATTTAACTTTTTATGCTTTGTTTTTCTTGTTTATACTTCACTATCTGGTACTTACTATTTATTTCCATTCAGGGCTTTTCTAGGTGTCTTAAATATAATTCTAATCCTCTTAATTGTTCGGACCGACACCGTTCACCGGAACAGTGCAATATACCAGGCTATGCATATAGGGGTGTTACAAATCGATTTAAAATTTAATTGATTAATCATTACTTGATTAATTGATCTAATTGATTATGATGCAATTAACCATAATAACTTGATTTATGAACTAATAGATTAATAGTTACTTGATTAATTGATCTAATTATTAATAATTACTTGGTTAATTGATCTAGGTGATTATGATCTAATTTAGCATAGTTACTTGATTTATGATCTAATTGATTAGGCGGTCCGATTTTCACAAGAGGGAGGAAAAAAGAAAAAAATATTATGCTATCTTCAAAATCAAACTAAATAAAACTTAAAATTCAAAACTAAATATTGAACCGAACTGAATTTCAATAAAAATAGAATCGAATTTTCAAATTAATTTGATTCGATCAGTGAGTTATTTCAATCTAAACCAAATAACACTCATCCGTATTAATTGCTTATAATGTAGTTGATCATAGTTACTAAATTTATAATCTAATTAATTATGATCTATTTAATTAATTGATAAAATATTCATTAATGGTTAATTATGATCGAATTGTTAATATTTATTTGATTAATCAATCTAATTGATTATGATATAATTGATTAGAGTTACTTGATTTATGATTTACTTGAGTAATTAATAAAATACCCGATAGTATTTAATTATAATGTAATTGATTATAATAAATTGATTTATGATCTAATTGATTAATTGATCAAATATTGATAGTACTCAATTATGATCGGATTGATCATAGTTACTTGATATATAATCTAATTAATTAAGCAATCTGATTTTCACAAGAGGAAAAAAAAAAGAAAAATATTATGTTATTTTCAAAACCAAACCAAATATATCGAAAAATTCATAAATAAAAATTAAACCGAACCTGAATTTCTATAAAAACCTAATGGAATTTCTGAATTAATTTGGTTCAGTTAGTTATTTTGATTTGAACCGAATAATGCTCACCCTTATCTAATTGATTAATTGATTATGACATAATTAATCATAATTACTTGATTTATAATCTAATTAATCATAATTATTTGATTTGTGATCTAATTGATTATGATCTACTTGATTAATTGATAAAATACACTATAGTACATGATGATGATGTAATTGATTATAGCTACTTGATTAATAAGGTAATTGAATATGATATACTTTATCAATTGATAAGTACTCAATAGTACTTGATTATGATGTAATTAATCATGGTTACTTGATTTATGATGTAATTAATTATGATATACTTAATTAATTAATAAAATAACTGATAATACTTTATTATGATGTAATTGGTTATAATTGCTTGATTTATAATCTACTTGATTAATTGATAAAATATCCGATTATATTTGATTATGATCTAATTGATTATAGTACTTAATTTATGATATATTTGATTAATTAATAAAATATTCAATAATACTTGATTTATGATCTAATTGTTAATAGTTAATAATTAATCTAATTGATCATAGCTACTTAATTTATGACCTAATTGGCTCAATGGTTACTTGCCCGGTTTGGATGGGTCAACTCTAGTTTATTAAATAAATGAATTAAAGCTTAAACCAAACCAGTCATTGGCCCAATTCTCATTTAAATCGATTCAACTGATCCGATTCGATTCAATTCTAACACACTATATAAATCAATTGTGATTGGTTGAATTTTTTTTTTAGTTAGACATAATTGGTTGAATTTTTGGTAGGCAATAATTAGTTGAGATTAATAGAAACTATTGATTGGTTAAAAAAATGGTGGGATATGATTGGCTAAAAGATTGATAAGAGCTAATTGGTCAAAAAAAAAAAAAAGAGAATTATGATTGGTTAAATTTTGGAGAGAAATGATTTTGGTGGGAATTAAATTAATTTAGAGTCTAAATGACTTAAAGATAGAGTGAACATTTCATTTCATTTGTACAACTTTTATAAGCATTTTTTTTGTACACCAAGCTTTTTCCAAGACATAAACGGTTGAAATTAAAAACACACATGTGTAAGTTATCTAAATCCAAAAAAGGGACAAACAATTCTATTGTATTGCCCTTATTCCAATAATTTAGTTTATTTCTACAAACAATTAATGCCGAAGAGTAATAGATCAGCTTCGCAAGACCAGCTACCCATATAAGTATTGTATTCTCCTTACTATTCCACTCTCTCAGTGGCCCTTGAGTGAACTCTTTATGCCTTTGGTGGAGGAAGCAACCAACTGGTACCTTTAATAAAGCCAAGGGAAAGGAAGGGTTTCACTTCTTCTTCAGTTAGTTGCTTGGCAAATTTAACGCGTTCAGCTGGAGCAGCGCCTGGTCCTGTATTCTTGTATTCTCCAAAGAATACTTTCCTGCGAATTCCATTCGACATGATTTTAATATTGGCATATATAGCCTAAGATTTCCATTATTAAAAAAATCTCAAATTGTAAAACTACTTACGCTTCTCGTTCAGGATGGTGGTTATTAGACCATCCTTCAGGATTGATAACCTCGACCATGCTAGTGTAAGCGAATACCACCCGAGGCATCGGCATCCATGCTCGACCCAAGAATGCTCCAGTTCCTTTTCCAGTTATACTGCAATGTACAAAAGAGAAACCCACATCTTGTGTTTCAGTTTCTCTTGCTTGTGCTGTTACAATAGTTTGATCTTGATCTGCTAACACACGTATCTCTGTTTGCTGCATTTGCATAAGTTTTTCATAATTATTTAGTGTAAAAATTAAGTCCATCTAAACAAAAGAATTTGATGAGTTTCATTTAATGATCTAATTATTACTAGATAAATGGATTTTCCCCTTCCAAAAATGAAATCAACGGTGCCTTCAATGTAACAGTCTTTGAAGAAATGAAAGCCCTTGTAATCACACAATGTGTCTTGAAATCCAAGCATTTTAACATTGTAGAAAGCTGCCATAGTACCGCCGATAGTAAGGGCAACTGCTTGCTGTCCAGCTCTGGTGCCTTCCGGCCTGGGTGCAGTATTCTAATCCAATAAAATGATAACCCATAAATTAAACTGAAAATGATTCAGGGACAGGATAAACACTCAGAAATAAAATGAAAATAAAACCTGAATGATTAAATTAGATGCCACGAAGAAATCAGAATCCACTTGTAATGTGGCACTGTAAACAGTTCCATATTCAGCAGCAGTACCACCAAATGCCAGGGTTGCCTTTTCAGGTGGTCCGAGGAAAGTAATGAAAGGCTTTTCTACTTCAATGGTGACTTTCTCAGGATAAATTCCGGGGCCAATATCCACAATAACACGCTCTTTATTTCCTTTTGGGATGCTCTTAACCGCATCAGTTATGGTTTTGAATTCTCCACTTCCATCTTGTCTCACCTTAATGGTCTTTGGTGTAGCTTCTGCTGCTTCAAGGGCTTTTTCTAAGGTGCCCGCACGGTCAGCAAGGGGCTTGACATTAGCATCAAACCAAGCTTGTATTCCATCTGGAGTATCTGGGATTGGTGTGGCATCATCAGCGCTAACGGTGGTGGCTGCAAGAACGATGGCAAGGATGGTATATTGAGCCAAGGCAATGAAACTAAGTTGTTTAGCCATCTTTTGTTATTGAATTTGGTGAGATGTTGTTTGTTTTTAAACGAAAGAAGATTGGAATTTATAGGCCATTTAGGTCAAAGAATGTCTTAACAACACATGAGATTTAGAGAACTTCTCGCCTTCTGTTGCTAATGTATCGTTTGTGGCATTCTCTTAGTTTTCATTTGTGGCTTATCTTCTACTTCGGTTTTTTGGGTTCAAACTTAAGAAAATTATGTTGATGTTGGCTTTGACATATATGTCTTAATTGGACATGGTGGATAAAGTTGTCCTGACATGAATAGGTCATCATATAGATAAATAATTTTAAATTAGAAATTTCTGCCAAGTGTACATAGCTCAGTCGTCAATTATGGTCCCATTAAACTTTTTAAGGGGGTGTTTGGTTTATTGTTGAGTGCGGTGATAAATGCGGTTTATATCATTTCTATTTTTAGAAATTTGTTTCATCATTGATAATGATCTAGTTTTATTTTTTATTTTGACCATATTATCCTTTTTTATTTAACTTAAAAATTAATATTATTAATATTTTTATTTTTTTATTTATAATTTTAATATTTTAATTAACGTATTTCAACTTTGTTAAAATATTTTTTATTAATAATATAAAATATAAAAATATTTATTTATATCCAAAAACTTAAAATTAATTATAAATTTTTCTATTAACAATAATAATTATTTTATTATTTTATCTATATTTTTAAAATTATTTAATTATCTTAAAAAATAATTATTTTCTTATTTCAATAATAAAATAAATGATATAATATAAAAAATTAATAATTATATATTTATTTAAATAATATAATATATTAATTTAATAATTATATATTTAATTTAATAATAAAATAAATAATATAATGTAATATATTTATAATTTTATATTTATTTAAATAATAAAATAAATTATATGATATATACCCTTATTAGTCATTTCACATATTAACAGCAACAGCTAAATATAATTTTACCAAACACTTAATATAAAACAGTTATCATCAGCTATCAGTTATCAACTATCAGCTAACAGTAACAGCTATCAGCTAACAGCTATCAGTTGTATTCAACAGTTAATCTAAACAGGCCCTAACTTTTATCAAGAGAGACTGTTATTAATTTTGATAAGACTCCATTAAGATTTACCAAATTATAATTGAATATGAATAGTTTATTATTATTATTATGTCAAGTGATTTTCTAGAATTATTATTATATATGTCCTTAGATGTTGCAGGCAAAGCAACATTTGATTTATGATTGGAAGAAGAATGATATTTGAAATTTTAATTCAATGATTAACGTGTCTCTTACATCCCTCAACATATCTTTATCTCTATAGTTTCCCCTCTGAATCTACAATATTTTGCATCTAAACTGTAGAAAATTTAAAAAATCAATTTTTTGTATTATGCTTGAAAATATTACAATATGTTTATAATAAAAAAAAATTATCAATTAAACTCTGAAGTTTGATAATTACATGATTATACCTTACTTTTAATTTTCCCATTAGTCAAAAAACTAAAAGTTAATATTTATTTATATGCCACGTCATTAATAAAGAGTCTAATTGGCAAATTTTTTTTAAGGTTTTTTTTATTTCCCCTAAAATTTAAATATTAATTTCATTCAACATTTTTGGAATTGATTCATTCAATATTTAAATATTCTTCACTCTAATACATTTTTAGTTCATAACGCAAAACACAAATATCACAATATAGAGAATAATACATTTGAAAACATAAGAACACTATATTTTAATTCACAACACAAGACAGGGTATGAGAGATGGTAAGAAGGAAATATTACAATCCAGAATTAAACATTATGATTCTTTATTTACGTTGATGGAGACTGAGATAGACTTAGTGATGATGTCAAGATCCTAAGAAGGGCGTGTTATAATTAGACTGGCAATAAGCCGTGAGTGGAAGAACAGTGGCTAGGGCGATATGAGTCAAGGTATCAAACTTCCAAATGATAAGAGGCGACTTGTGAGAGTGATGAGCAAATGATGAGACAAGCAATGATAAATGAGGATCATATGGGTAATGACGAAACAAGGAGCATATGAGCAATAACAAGCCAAGAGCATTTGAGCATTTGAGTAGTAGAAGACAATAGGAGTATTGGAAGGGAGAAATAGTTCGAACATGCATCAAAAATTATGTTTCGTAATTTCATAATCCAAGGAAACTAAGCGTACTTAATTATTGACAAAATGAAACTAACGGTAGGTTGTTGTTTCGGGTTGCTTGGATATATTTTAGTTTTTTCATTGGTTCAACCTATTCTTTTTGCTTGTTAAGGATGTCTATTCTGTTCAAATCTTGGTATTTTTTATTTATCAGATTTTTTTACTTAACATGTTACATTTTAGGATTAGGGTATGGGGGAGGTCTAGAGTCGGGGCATAGAAAATATGATCATGTTAAGTTTTCTTGGATATTTCATTAAAAAATTTATTTTGTTGTTAAAAAAAAAAATAACAATAATATAATTGTGCAATCCTCAAAAGTTCAATTTTTAATTGGTTGTTTTTTTAATTCACAGTAGAATTGCAAAATTTTGAAAATTTAGGAGTTTTTTTAATATTTTCTATAAATAAATATTAATTTTAGTGACATGGTTAACGTGGCATTTTCATTATCTCAGCAGCGAGGAAATTAAAGATAAAGTATAATTGTAAAATCCTCAAAAGTCCAAATCAATTGATAATTTTTGTAGTTCGGATGGAAATATGAATTTAAAAATTCAGATTTTTTTATCATGTTCCCATAATTTTACTATTTAAGAATATATAACTGATCTAAGAATTCTGAAAATTTCTCATCTTGTGATAGAATTAGTTAATATATGGGAATTGGAACCTCCATGCAAGCCATCTTCCTTTTGTGTATCGAATATTTTTTATATAGTTTATTTTTATTTTGGTATGTGTTCCTGACATTCAGAGTGAGTTTTGAATATATATATATATATATATATATATATATATATATATATATATATATATATATATATATCTAATAATTATAGGACAATGAAAATCTATGGAAATAACGTCCTATGTGGAATCCATATATATGATTTCTCATCTGTTTCAATAGAGTATTTGATTATTGAAAGGGGTGAAATGCTGCCCAAAGAAACATATATTGGTAATTGTAAGCTATTTTGCTAACTTTGGCAAAACAAGTAGTGAAAAGAATGGAAGATTTTATGGCTTGAATTGGAGGGCATCTCTTGGGTGTTGATGAATAATGTCATAGCAGGCTCCAATCTAATTGAGAGTGTTTGAATCTTAAAGTGTTTTAAGTATATTTCAAGCTAATAGTTTTTGAAATTTTGTTTTACCGATGTGTTGCTTTGAGGCTTCGTAAGGTTTCTGCAGAATGTTGTTATGTCTATCAAGCTTCCTTGTATCTCTTTACCGAGTTTAGTCACTTAGTAATAGGTCCTAGATTGGCTGTCTTGGGTTAAGTCTATTGGCCGTGGTTTAGAATGATCTTATTAAGTTTTTCTTAAATTTTTATTAATAAAATATGCCTTATCAAAAAATAAATGTAAGCTATCAAATTCAAAAGACAGAATAAATTAACATATAACTAAAGACCAATTGTTATTAACAAGTGGAAAATTATAGAGTTATATTCAGGAAGAAGCTTTAACCCCAACTTTTGTTCCAAAAATCAGGTTTTTTACAATAAACAATATGCCAAAATTGCCGAATGGATGTAATTTATACTATATACTCCTTGTTGGACTCTCATATGTGATATGATATTCACACATTGGCCCTTGATTAAACTCTTTACACCTTTGGAGGAGGAAGCAACCAACTGGTACCTTTAATATAAGGAAGGGTTTCAAGGGAAAATTGTACATTTATTTTCAAGAAGAAATTAAAACTCAGCACCAGATTTGTTACTCAAATGCATATCTGGTTTGTTTGCATGAAACAAAAATATATACCAAAATTAAGAATTTGCGCCGCACGCATGAGCTGCGCTATATTGAACTCGAATAGATACTCTCTATGGCCTTTTTACAAACCATTTACGCCTTTGGTGGAGGAAGCAACCAACTGGTACCTTTAATAAAGCCAAGGGAAAGGAAGGGTTTCACTTCTTCTTCAGTTAGTTGCTTGGCATATTTAACGCGTCCAGCTGGAGCAGCGCCTGGTCCTGTATTCTTGTATTCTCCAAAGAATACTTGCCTGCAAATTCCATTCAAAATGATTTTAATATTTGCACGTAAAGCCTAAGATTTCCATTATTAAAAAATCTCAAACTCTAAAACTACTTACGCTTCTCGTTCAGGATGGTTGTTACTAGACCATCCTTCAGGATTGATAACTTCGGCCATGCTAGTGTAAGCGAACACCACCCTAGGCATCGGCATCCATGCTCGACCCAAGAGTGCTCCAGTTCCTGTTCCAGTTATACTGCAATGTACAAAACAGTAACCCACATCTTGTGCTTCAGTTTCTCTTGCTTGTGCTGTTATCACGGTTTGTTCTGCATCTGCTAACACACGTATCTCTGTTTGCTGCATTTGCATAAGTTTTTCATAATTATTTAGTGTAAAAATTAAGTCCATCTAAACAAAATAATTTGATGAGTTTCATTTAATGATTTAATTATTACTAGATAAATGGATTTTCCACTTCCAAAAATGAAATCAACTGTGCCTTCAATGTAACAGTCTTTGAAGAAATGAAAGCCCTTGTCATCACACAATGTGTCTTGAAATCCAAGCATTTTAACATTGTAGAAAGCTGCCATATTACCGCCGATCCTAAAAGCAACTGCTTGGGCTCCAGCTCTTTTGCCATCCGGCCTAGGTGCAGTATTCTAATCCAACAAAATTTGATAAACCCACGAATTAACAAGAAAAATAAAGATGAAAAAGAATATAAACTAGTACAACTGATTCACGGATAAGAAAAACACTCAAAAATAATAATGAAGATGAAACCTGAATGATTAAATTAGATGCCACAAAGAAATCAGAATCCACTTGTAATGTGGCACTGTAAACAGTTCCATATTCAGCAGCAGTACCACCAAATGCCAGGGTTGCCTTATCAGGTGGTCCGAGGAAAGTAATGAAAGGCTTATCTCTTTCAATGGTGACTTTCTCAGTATAAGTTCCGGGGCCAATATCCACAATAACACGCTCTTTATTTCCTGTTGGGATGCTCTTAACCGCATCAGTTATGGTTTTGAATTCTCCACTTCCATCTGCTCTCACCTTTATGGTCTTAGGTGTAGCTTCTGCTGCTTCAAGGGCTTTTTCTAAGGTGCCCGCACGGTCAGCAAGGGGCTTGATGTTAGCATCAAACCAAGCTTGTATTCCATCTGGAGTATCTGGGATTGGTGTGGCATCATCAGCGGTAACAGTGATGGCTGCAAGAACGATGGCAAGGATTGTATATTGAGCGAGGGCAAGGAAATCAAGGATGTTAGCCATTTTTTATCTATTGAATGTTTAGTCTGTTGGATCTCCCTGTAAGGAAAATGGCAATATATAGGGCACCCGTTATGACAAATGCACTTGAAACTTGGAGGAGTTGTCGGATTCTCCTGTTTGTCATTTGCTGGACGTGGAGATCTTCTCGCGCACCCTTTTTTATATGGCTGTTACACTCTTTCTTTTTCTTTTTATAAAGTTGAAAAGGTCATTGTACATTGAAGCTATTTTTGACGTTTTAGTTGCCAAGGCCTCATCACTCGGACACAACTTATAAATCCACCAGCGGTGAAGTGAAGGAACTCATAATCCAATTCATTATATAATTTACTTTTTTGCGTCATTATTCTAGAGGTTTGGATACTGAAACCTTAAATTAAAGTTAAATAAGAAATTTTTATCTAAATTTGATCTATTATAAATTCAAAATAAAAATATGTAGAATTTATATATTTAATAAAGAAATTTCACTATATATCTTATATCTTAAATCCTAATATATCAAATCTAAATAAAAAAATGATTACACAGGTGTTCGTTACTATTAATATTATATATAATTGGATTATCAACCCATATAAATCATTCTTTTATTTATTACCCTATGTTTTTTTTTATGTTAGGAAAGCTAATTGTCATTAAAATTTGAAAAAGAAAGTATTAAAATTAATTGAAAAAGAATATAAGCTAACGGTGGCAGCAACAACAAGAAGAATGGCAAAGAGGATTCATTGAGTGGCATCGATGCGGGTGATTTCTTTGGGCTTTTTTTCATTTTTGTAGTTTTTTTTTTTTTCATTTGGTTAGGATTGATGACTTTATTATTGAATAAAAATAATTTTTATTAATTTAATTTTAATTGAAATTTAAATATAAAATTTTATAGTTTAAAAATATTATAATATTATTAAATTAATATTTTTTTTTAATTTATCGAGAGTTCATGGTTGATTGCTTTTCTCATTTCTGTAGATGATTGTAACTCAAAGAATTAGAAGCTAAAGGAGGAGGGTTACGGTAGGTGACAACCAACATAAACATTTCGTCACACCTTATGATATGGATTCAAATGATATAAATGTTGGGGCGTCCTCTACTTACGACACGCTACATCGGAGCCTGGGTGTAGTGAGAAATATGCAAAGATGTAGGGCGTTTACCGAAAGCGACGCGCCATGCCATGCCGGCGCCTGGGTGTGGTGTTAAATAAGCGAGGATTCCCACATTATGGACGGGTGTGGGTAAAAAAAATTAGTCTATAAGACAAATAGCAGAACAGATAGTGGAATAGAACACAAGATAGACATAGAGAACAATAAAAGATATCATAGAAGGAGATTAATTAGGAAAGAATAGGATAGGAGGAGAATCCGGGTTGGTACTTGGAATGTTGGATCACTTACAGGAAAATTAATGGAGCTTGTGGATACCTTGGAAAGGAAAAGGACGAATATTGCTTGCATTCAGAAGACTAAATGGGTAGGAAAGAAAAGTAAGAAAGTGGTAATTCATGGTACAAACTGTGATTTACCGAAAAGAAGAGAAACAAGAATGGAGTGGGCATAATCATAGCCAGGACATTGAAAGATGCTGTAATAGCTGTAAAAAGAGTAGGAGATAGAATTATACTAGTAAAGCTAGTACTAGAAGGAGAAACAATAAATGTAGTTAATGCTTATGCCCCACAAATAGGACTAGATAGTGAGAGTAAACAAAGGTTTTGGGAAGATATGGATGACCTAATGCAAAGCATACCGAATGAAGAGAATATTTTCATCGATGGAGATTTGAAAGGACATGTAGAAAGTGATAGGCAAGGTTATGAGAATGCTCATGGAGGTTTTGGTTTTGGCAGCCGAAATGAAGAGGAAAAAAGCACCTTGGATTTTGTTATGGCATACGACCTAATACTAGCAAATACCTACTTTATAAAAAGAGTGTCACATTTAGTGACTTTTAAAAGTGGGCAACATAGAAGCTAAATTGACTTTCTCTTAACCAGGAAGACAAATAGAGCTCTATGCAAGGATTGTAAGGTCATTCCGGGAGAGGCTCTAACAAGTCAACATCGGTTAGTGGTCTTAGATGTCAAGTTTAGGAACAATTCAAGTAAGGTTAGAAGAAATAGTGTAGCTCAAACAAAGTGGTGGGAGTTCAAAGGAGTAAAGCAAGTGAAGTTCAAAAATGAACTTCTCGAGTCCGAAACATGGAAGCTGAATATGGAAGCCAATGGTATATGGATACAGATGGCATCAAAGATTAGAGAAGTAGCTAAAAAAGTACTTGGAGAGTCTAGAGGACATATATAACACCATCACTTTAGCAAGTCCATACATTCTACTGGTTCAATGATCGGTGTCAGTCCAAACAGCTAGAATGTCTGGAACTATACTTAGACTAGAGTGAGGAGTCATAAATAGCCCAAATAATGGTAAGAAAAATCTAGGAAAAATTTTAGAAATAAAATACAATGAAGTTAAATGAGTTGGTGCCCTAGCGATAGGTGACCTAACTAGAAGTTGCGGTCTTCACAACTAGTAGCCCTAAACCCGAGGAAAATTCCATGAAATAATTTTTGGGACTCCAAAGAAGAGTCTTTGAGGTTTCAATGGCATTAGAATGCCAAGAAAATATTTTGAAAAATTTTTAGATTAGTACAGACAAGTTTAGTCTGTTAAGCAAAACGAATGGCATTTTGGTCATTTCGTCTTCAGAGACAATTTTTGACAAACTTGTCCAACTAAGTAAATATATTATATAACATAAAATGTGAATAAATATTGAAGAAAAATTTATTAAAAATATGTAAAGAGAAAAGAAAGAAAGACAAAATAAAATGAAATTAAAAACTCAATTATTATATCATGATGATGCAATAAAAAGTGGTTAGCCAATTAGAACTCAACAAGCACACATTAAAACAATTAAAAAAGGATAAAAATTAAATAAAAATCTGTTGTCTTCCTCCCTTTTATTCAGCCAGCCGAGACCCTTTCTTCTCATCCTCCATTGAAATACTTTTTCCAAGCTTGATTTCCACCCAAAACCACCATAAAACCTCATCTTGTCTTCACTAAAATTGACCTTTACCACTAGAGCAAGCTTGAGGCAGTAATTTGAAGAAGAAATTGAGAAGAATTACAAGCTCAAGTTGGGACTCAATTAAGATTAGTGACCAATTCATCCCTCTCTCTCTTATTTTATAGTTAGGTATATAAATTAAGTAGGAAATTGTAAGAGAATTGCATAAGAATCCTTTGTATGCTTCCCCCCAAATTTCGGTAGTTTAGGGATAGTTAAGGTTTGATGAATTTCTTTGAATTAAAGTAGTATGCTAGCTGCCCTTAACATGAATTGAGTAATTGAACATTAAATTGTAAGTTTAATGCGTGAATTGGAGACTTTGGAAATTTAGGGCTAGGGTTTGAAACTCAAATTTAGGGAATGATGCAATTGAGCACAAATTGATGTTGTAATGGTCAATTAGTGACCATTTAGTATAGTTTGAATAAAAATTGGAGTGAATTGTGACATCAATTAGGAGAAAGGTTGGGCTGCCTCATGAGTGCATTCTGGACCCTTTGAGTCTAGTGTGCTTATGGGGTTATAACTCAAGCTATGTAACTCCAATTGGTAAAAGGCTAATTGGAGATGAAATTAGACACATAATGGACTAACTTTGATGAAGAAATCTTGCCTAGAAAATCACACTAGAATGACCTAAAAATTAACCTAATTCGATTAACACACATTATGCCCTGGGCAAAATGGCCAAATGAACATTGTTTGCTCATATGGTCATAACTCAGTGTAGAAAGGTCTAACTAACCTAAAATTTATATCAGTGGAAAGCTTAAACAATTTAGAACAACCTTCATGCAGAACACAAACTCAAATTCTGGACTTAACCTAATGGAATTGTCCACCAAAGTCAGGACACCAAATCTAGCAGAACCAATTTTATCCATAATTCTGGTTACAGGTCAATCTGGCCAGTTATGGTAAAATGGCCATAACTTGAACTACAAAACTCCAAATGGAGTTATTCAAAAAGGGAAATTGAACTAGACACAATAAGGAAAAACTTTGATTAAGAACATTTGGCTAAATTCTCATTATAGAATTGCCTAATAGAATAGTGAACTCTAGCACCCAAAACTGAAATTTTTGATTTATTTCCTATTGGTTTGAAGTATTGATTGGCAAAGCAATGCCAACACTTTTATGAACCAAAATGTGGTAATTTCATATGGTTAGAACTCATATAACTATTATGTGTGAGAAAGTCAATATTTTGACTTGAATAGTAAAATGAATAGTAACCTTATATGTTAAACACAAATATTCAATTACGAGCTTTGTAATATACCCTAGTAGACCTAGTAAGATTGGTTTGGATAGGTTGGCATGCCAATAGGATTCTGATAGCAGTACTGCATATGGCATCATGTCATTCTGTGATTTATGGCTTATGTGGCCATTTCATGATTTTATGGCTTTTAGCTATTCTGACACTATTGTAATACTTGGCCTCGTGCCTAATATTTATTACAGCTTATCAGTTGTTCTATTGCACATCGAGAGACACTTTGTGACCGATGGTGTGGCAGCCCAAGGTACTTGGTACCCAGTACCAGTTTACCCATTTATCCTGTTCAGTCAACTAGTATAGGTTACTTGCGTAACCAAAATAAATCTCAATAAATTTTTATTCAAATAATTGATATAAAAAGTACTAAATTAATAATATTACAAATAAGTACCAGAAACTTGTCCGTATGAAAAATCAGCATACACTCTGCATATTTATTTTATTTTAGCTCTTTTTATTTTATTATTGACACCACTAAGCAGTATTACTTTGCGCGTTACTTTTACCACGCCTAGGTACTAGAGATACAGAGCGCGATCCTAGTAGACCCCAGTCAGGGTGAGAGTTAGATCTACTAGTGTCATGTGTCACCTCTCAAGTATAGTGCATTGGTAGGATGCTAGGCTACATTTTATAATTTGTGTTTTGTAATTAAACTTTTATTTTATCATGTATAATGAAACTTATGTGATTATTTATTAATGAAATTATCTGTAAATTGTGTTTATAAATAAAATTTGAGTATTTATTTATGATTGGAGTATGAATATGATATAAATTGAATGATTGAAAATTTGAGAATTTGATGAGAAATTGTTGAGAAATGTTGATTATTTGAAGTTGAGAAGGATTGAAAATATATTTGGAAGTGTTTTCTATAGGTTTCGAAGAACTATTTTCTCCATTTTTAGTCTACACTCTACCGGATTTTCTGTAAAATTTTTGGAATCTCAAATTAATTTATAATTTCAATAAATGATATCCATTTCATAAATTTCACTTAGTGATCATAAATAAATAAATTAAGAAATGATAAATATCAATGAGATAAGATATGGTATTCCAGCACACTGTGTGATATATCTTGCTCGACTACACTGTAGACGAGTAAGGGATGTCACATATAGTGGTATCAGAGTCCGTACATTCTACTGTTTCGGTGACCGATGTCGGTCCAGACAGCTAGAATGTTTGAAACTATACTTAGACTAGAGTGAGGAGTCATAAATAACCCAAATAATGGTAAGAAAAATCTAGGAAAAATTTTAGAAATAAAATACAATGAAGTTAAATGAGCTGGTGCCCTAGCAATGGGTAACCAAACAAGAAGTTGCGGTCTTCACAGTTAGTAGCTCTAAACCCGAGAAAAATTCTGTGAAATAATTTTCGGGACTCCAAAGAAGAGTCATTGAGGTTTCGATAGCATTAGAATGACAAGAAAATATTTAGAAAAATTTTTAGATCGGTATAGATAATTTTAGTCTGTTAAGCAAAACGAATGGCATTTTGGTCATTTCGTCTTCAAAGACAATTTTTGACCAACTGATGTGGCCCAACCGCAAGTGCACGGGTCGTACAAGTAATACAGTAAAGATATCGTTCCCACGAAGAGTTGAGTTAATGATTGAATTTTTTATATAAAAGTTGACTAAATCGAAGTATTTTTGAAATTAAAGTAATGAATTGATGGGTATTGAGAATGTGAAATCTATATGTGCAAAATTAATATTCTATTCATCAATGTATTAATTAAACTAAAATTGCATCAAATTGAAATAAGCAAGTTCAAATATGGCAAGATTCTAAAATGGCAAACAATTAAATTCAATTGAAAATTAGCAATGATAAAAAGCGATTAGGAGTTGGATTTCATATTCGAGCTATTTTGGGATTTTTAATTGGTTATCCAATCTTGTGAAACTTATGGGTTTTAAGGAGATTAATTCTTAAATCCTTTGAATTCCCTTTCGAGTGAGACAAAGAGTGCCTTAATCAATCTAATCCTACTTTCGTGGACTTAGAATTAATTAAGACCCATTAAGTTCTTTAATTAATCTGTGAATCCTCTTAATCCTTAGCCTATTTCTAGGTCTAAGTTAATTAAGTCCGATTTCTTGATTATTTATCACAAGGTCTTCTCCTTTCGGTGCTTCAACCATGGATTAAGAACATCACTTAATGGGATCCTACACTAAGCATGTCATTAAGCACACAAGAAATGAATAAAACTCATTAAGACCACAAAATATGGATTACCCAATCAAAATCCACAAAATATCTCAAATATTACAACCCTTACTCCAGAATCAAAGGTAAACTACTCACTATCCATAATGCTTACAAGATATTATGAGTTTATAAGGAAATAAAGTTTTAATCTAAGCTAAGAAATAAGAAATTAAACACTAGAAATGTAGAAAAATGTAAGGAAAGAAAGAAATCTGCAAATCTTGGTTGAAAATGGTGTGGAAGGTGAAAGTGACTCCTCAAATTCTGCCTCTCTTCTCCTTTTCCTTTTCTGCTCCTTGTCTCCCTTCTAAAATGGGAAAATGAGACTATTTATAGCATTTTTCTAACATGGAGCCCTAAAATGGTGTGTTCTAGGAGGAATTATCTGAGGGAATCTTCTGCCAGCTCATTAATGAACTCTTTATGGGACTGCATAAGTTATGCAGTCCCTTATGCGATTTTACTGTTCTGGTTCACTTATGCGAAACTGCATGACTTGGTGCATAGGTTATGCACAATTCCGTGAGAGTGCATAAGGGAGGTGTGAATGTGCATAAGCTATGCAGTCTCCTTATGCACATATCGGTTGGTTCTGGAACAGTGATTTTTCTCCTTATGCAGATCTGCATAGCTTATGCGGCAAGTTATGCACAATTTGGTCAATGCATATTTCAGCTTGAAAACTTGTTTTTGACATTTTTGGCTGTAGAAGTCACTCCTCAATAGCAAAATTTCTCTTCAGTCCTTCAAAAACACCATTTTTCCTACAAAACAAAGTAAAAATTACAAATTAATCCAAAATCGACAATTATGAAAAACTAACTAATTAACTAATGAAATTAGCTAAAAATGACTAATAATCAAATAAAATGGTTATGAAATTAGACCTAAATGACTATGCAAAATGTATGCATCAAATACCCCCAAACTCAAGCTTTTGCTTGTCCTCAAGCAAACTTTAGAATGTGATGCAAAATTTTTAGGGGTGCCTTATCCAAAGAGCTATGAAAATCACCTATTAAAGTAACTTAACACCCCTTTAGCCATACCAGCAATCCATATACCCATCCTTCAAAATGCAAAGAATTTAATGCTTATCCAAGCTTTCACCGCTTAGCCATCAAGTCAATTATCATTCAAAATCCCCAAACCAACCAATCAAAAGAGAGAGTCATGCTCAAAAGGAATTCTAGGACCGTCAATAACCAAAGTGTCTCTATATGGAATGATGGAATTGAATGAATGAATGAATAATTTTCCAATCCCATAGGCAAATTCTCTACTCCTATCTCCACTAATGTAGCAAGTGCTATCAAGAGATCAAAGGTCTTTTTAGGGATGTAATGGGGCCATGGGGTTCAAAATGAGGCTAAGAAGAAGAATGGGTAAAAAGGATTCAAAGCATGAGAATATTTCAAATCTTAACAACATAAGGTACACTTCTTATTTTATTATAATTTTTTTCTTTTTCTTTTTTTTTTGTATATATGGAGGAGAGAAGTACACAATGAGAATTGTCAAGTGCTAGCAAAACACATAAAAATGGAGGGACATTTTGATACTTTAAACTTGTATCTTGCATTTTCTTTTTTATGATTGTCCCTAAAATTGCCACCCCCAAACTCATTCCTTTTAATACTTTGGGTGGATTTCTTTCAATTTGAATGACAATAGTGAAAAGCACATATACTAGCACTTTTACAAGATGACAAGCACTTCTTCTCCCTTTTATTGTATATTTTTTTCCTTTTTTTTATTTTTATTTTTATTCTTTTTTAGAAAGTGTACCTAATATTCAATATTATTCTCATGAAAAGGGTTGGAGTGTTTGGTTCATTGGCTAGGTAGCAATAAGGATTTCAAGAAAAATTAGGGATAAAAAGGCTCAAAGGGGTTTTCAAAGGTCAATTTTAATTAGGAAAAAGGGCCAAAGGTTTAAAATGAGAAGGTTTAAATCAAAGAATGCCTAATCATCTCTCTTTTCAAGTACAAGCTGGTATTTCGCCTTGAAAGGTTTAGAAAATTTGTTCTAGGATTGGTGAGACATCATTTGACTACCTTATATCCAATAACTCCCTCTAAGCATTCCTTCTCCAAATGACTAGTTGGGTGGCTTTTTGGCTAAGAAGATATAGGCAAGGGATAGACACTTCAAAACCTTGCACCTTTTAGGAAACTTTCAATCCACAAACCCAACTAAAAGGTGAGTCAAATCACTCTCATAGGCACATTTTCAATACTCAAGGGATTTGGCAAAAGATTTTAATGCATGGTGCATGATTCCTAAAATGAGTAATGTATTAACTAAATGAAGGAAGTCTATTTGTATGCAATGTGTACAATTTCTAAGTGATGTATAATGTGTGTGTAAATGTGTTATGTATATGTATGTATGGATGTGTATGTAAATATTTACAATATATGTAAATGGAATGGGATGAGATGCTCCTATACTCAAAATGTGAAAAATAAAGCCAAAAATCAAAATGTGCACCCCCAAACTCAAAATTGGACATTGTCCTCAATGTCTCAAGTAGTAGATAACCAAAACTCAAAGCAAATAATATTGACCAGGAATTGTAAAAATTAAGAACAAAAAGAAAGAGTTACAGTATGGGCGGAGGAGAATTCAAGATATAAAGGGATGCATAAGAAGGCGCACAGGTTATGCAGAGTTAAATCTTTATCAGAACATGTGCATAAGTAGGGTGCATAAGCGTGCGGTTCGCATGAGTGGCAATATGGGTTGCATAGGCTATGCAGACATTTACATAAGGAATACACTGTGCGATTATGCATAAGTAGCGAAAAGGGTTGCACAGTGCAAAATATCTGCATAAGGAAATTCATAGCACATGCGGTGTATACAAAAAACTGCGCATGATGATTAGCAAGGGAAATGTACAACCAGCGATAGAAGCATCGAAATATATACAGAGTATGGGCAAATATGTACGAAGGGCAATAAGTGCAATGAAAATCAAAGAAAACTAATGTAATAGCTATCCAATGAAACTTCAAGAAAAAGCAATTTAAAACAAACTAATTCAAAACAAACAAACATAATTCAAAACAAACTATAAATGTTTGAACATATTTACAAAGGAAAAGTCCTACAAGTTGGAACAAAAGTAAAACAAAAACTAATCTAGTTCTATTGTTTTGCCCTTGTCCAAGGATGTTGCTAAGGGGCTGGTAGCTGCTGCCTGCTGTCGAAATGATGGTGCTGGAGGAGGTGATGGAGGTGGGGGTGGCATGCCCAGAAAGATCATGAGTTGCTTCACCATCTCCTTCAATTCTTTCTGCTTGTCCCTGGTTTCCATGACAAGGTCAAATAGGTGATCATGACGATCCTTGAGTGTATCAAGACCAGTGTCAAGCTTCCTATCCACAAAGTATATATCATCACTAAACCTTTCAAGATAGGTGAATAAGGCTTTAGTGTTGAATGCAAGAGGGGCTGTGGATGAGGAAGGTTCAGCTATAGGAGGTATGGGTGAGCGGAAATTTCTTTGGGTGTCCTGTGCAGGCTGAGGGGGTGGGATAGGTTCAGTGGAGTGCTGTGGGGGTGATGGAAAAGGTTGGGTTTCTGGTTGTGCAATGTCAGAATGTGGCAAACTGAACCCTGTTTTGGATAGGTGTGCAGTATCAAAATATAAAGTGTCCACAAGTGCTGGTATTGGGTGCTCTTCAGGATTAAAACCAAAATGCTTAGCTATAACTGTTATAAGCCCACCCAGGACAATGTCACCTATGGATTTAGTGGCAATATGCAACACATGCTCACAAAAGAAATAACCAGGAGAAACCTTGACCTTGTGAAATGCACACCATAACATAAATAATTCAGATTTCCCCACAGCACCAGAACTAGTCCCTCTGCCCAATATGGTGCTAGCAATCAGCCTATGAATAAACCTAAGTGCAGGGTCAAGTATTTGGGAGGTTTTTGATCTTCCAGCAGAGAAAGTTTGAGGTTGGTTTGTGATAATTCTCCAAAATTGGGCAGCATTCCAAATACCCTTGTTGGCTACCTCTACTCCAGTATGTGGCACCCGAAATAACCCATCAATTGCAAAACCAAAAATGCTATGAAATTGGTCCAATGACAGCTCTCTATTTTGCCCCAAACATCTAAATTTCATAATTGGCTTATGGTCTACATCATGCAATTTGAGGGTAGCAAAGAATGAAGAAATAAACTCTAAAACTAGAGTTGGATAAACTATCTCCTGCTTATGCACAAATTCCATCCAACCCATACCATCAAGATATGCAACTACATTGTCAAATAAACCAAGAGATTGTAGAGAATCGGCAGAAATATACCTAGTGGGTTGTACCCTCCTATCCTTGAGTCTCTTAAAAGCTGCTTTTTGAATTGTATCAGGAAGAGGCCAAGGTAGCTTTGATACCTGTGAAGCTACTGAAATTGTCTTTTTGCTGGAAGAGGGTGTGGAGGCTGGAGTTTTTGGCTTTTTGGGTGGTGGTTCCGACAATGGGGTGGGTGGTTCTTTGCGTTTAGATAGAGGAGGGGCAGAGGACATGGGTCGCACAGATTTCGACTGGATTTTTCGTTTGTACGTGGTTGTGGGAGGTGGTGGGGGTGTTGCTTGTGGAGGGGAATCGGGATTGGGAGGTATCGTTGACAATGGCGAGACCTCGAGAGGAGAAGCTGGACGGGAATGGGGAGGCGACTCCATTGCCGATGGAGAAGATGGGAGAGATGAGGGGAAAAGAAAATATGCACGAAGAGATTAGGGTTTAGAAGGTGGAAATACGAGTGGAGAAGAAGGGAAGGGGAAGGGTTATGCGGGAATGAGGATCGTGAGAGGAAAAGGGGTGAGCAGGGATATCGGGAGGTGGAGGAGGGAAGAGAAAATTGCCGAAAAGAAATTTGATTTGAATCGGGTTTATGTAGAAACTGCATAAGTGAAAAGTGATTTATGCATAACCTGTGCACTCTTTTATACATGTTTCAAAATGATTTGAACTTCAGAGAAATAGCTCATGCATAAGTGCATAAGTCATGCACTGTCCTTATGCACTGTTCGGCAAGTTTTGAAATCTTGGGTTGGTGGTCATGCAGTTGTGCATAAGTCATGCACCTTCCTTATGCACCTCTCGGTGGGTTTTGGTGTTTGGAAAATGTGGTTATGCAGTTGTGCATAAGTCATGCACTCTGCTTATGCATGTTTCGGTGGGTTCTGATTTTTGTGGAAGGTGGTTATGCAGAAGTGCATAGGTTATGCACTCTGCTTATGCAGGTCTCGGCAGCTTTTGGTGTTTGGGGTTGGTGGTTATGCAGTTGTGCATAAGCTATGCACTCTGCTTATGCACTCTTCGGTGGGTTTTGAGATTCAGAGTGTGAGGTCATGCAGAAGTGCATAAGCTATGCACTCTGCTTATGCACCTCTCGGCAAGTTTGGAATTTTCGGATTTCTGGTCATGCAGAAGTGCATAAGTCATGCACTCTGCTTATGCACCCCTCGGCAGGTTTGAATTTTTGGAGTTTCTGGTTATGCAGAAGTGCATAAGTTATGCACTCTGCTTATGCAGACTTCGGCAGAGAGAGAAAATGAAGAATTTGAAGTTATGCAAATGTGCATAAGTCATGCACTCTGCTTATGCAGGTTTCGAAAGATATGAAATTTGACAAAATTAGGCTATGCAGAGTTGCATAAGCTATGCACTCTTCTCATGCACTTTGCAACAGGGATGAAAATGGCAAAAATTGTGGTTATGCAGGATTGCATAAGCTATGCAGTTGCTTATGCATAATTCAACAAGATTAAGATTGCAATGGAACATGATTTGCAAGTGTGAAAAATACCCTAAAATGAAGAAATGTAATTCTATAAAGCATAAATCATGAGAAATTTTCATCAAAACACATCAATATATACAAAGTTCATCAAAAATGCATCACACAAGCTTGTAGAAGATGGATCCTGCATAAAAGGCATTTGTGACCCATGCCATTTTAACTCAAATTCTGCAAATCAACATTTAGCACATTAAAACTCAATAAAATCTGCATAAAGTTGCATCTATCCACAAATGATGAAATGAACTCTCCAAGTTATGCCAAGAGAATGCAATATTGTCCACCTTGAATTCCACAACCCAAATAATCTCAAAACTATAAAAATGACCAACTTACCACCATATTAGCATTAAAAGCACATATACTTAAAAGTTACACACCCAACCTCACCAAAAACACAAGCCATTTGCTGCAGACACCCTTTTTGCTGCAGATTTCATTTTTCCTCTGCATAAACCAGATTGCAGCTCCTACACAGGTTATGCAGCAAAAACCAATCAGTTTTTGGGAGAATTTAAAGGACAAAATTTTCAAGTTAAGAATCACTTCCCCAACAGTTCACCAGCCTTTCTTCATTGAAATACATCTACAAGGGACAAGATTTAACAATGTCAAAAATTGAATTTGGGGAGATTTAAGATAAAAACAAAATCAATGAAAATGAAAGTAAATCAGCAAAAGCAAAATAAAAGGACTTGGGATGCCACCCAAGAGGGCTAATTTATAGTCCTTAGCTGGACTTTTCATGAATTTCACTCAAAAGAGGTGAGGGATTGGAGAGCTTGTAACAGCTTGCTCCTATTATTGGGTCTCCAGTTATGTAATGTTTCAATCTATGCCCATTGACCTTAAAATTCCCAGATTTTTCACTCCAAATTTCAATTGCTCCATAAGGGAAAACCTTAGAAACTCTATATGGACCAGTCCACCTTGACTTAAGTTTTCCAGGGAACAATTTCAATCTTGAGTTGAACAACAAAACTAAATCACCTTCTTTGAATTCCTTTTTCCTAAGATGCTTATCATGCCAAACTTTAGTTCTTTCTTTGTAAATACGGGCACTTTCATAAGCATCCATCCTCAGTTCCTCAAGCTCATTAAGTTGCAATAGTCTCTTTTCACCAGCTTGCTTAAGATCAAAATTCAAGGTCTGAATGGCCCAATATGCTCTATGTTCTAGCTCCACAGGTAAATGACAAGACTTACCATACACCAACCTAAAGGGAGTAGTTCCTATAGGGGTTTTATAGGCAGTCCTATATGCCCATAAAGCATCATCTAGTTTGATAGACCAATCTTTCCGAGAATTGTTCACTGTTTTCTCTAAAATATGCTTGAGCTCTCTGTTAGAAATTTCAATTTGTCCTGAAGTTTGAGGGTGGTATGGGGTAGCTATCTTGTGCACTACACCATACTTCCTCATTAAGCTCTCAAATTGCTTATTACAAAAATGGGAACCCCCATCACTAATTACAGCCCTATGAGCTCCAAATCTGCTCAAGACAAATTTCTTCAAGAATTTCACTACCACTCTAACATCATTAGTTGGAGTTGCAATAGCTTCCACCCACTTTGACACATAGTCAACCCCAACTAAGATGTATCTATTACCATATGAAGGAGGGAATGGCCCCATAAAATCTATTCCCCAAACATCAAATAATTCCACTTCAAGAATATTATTTAGGGGCATTTGATCTCTTTTTGACAAATTTCCACTCCTTTGACATTTATCACAATCCAACACAAATTTCCTCACATCCTTAAAAAGATTTGGCCAAAAAAAACCAGCTTGCAAAATTTTACTAGCTGTTTTAGAGATTCCAAAATGTCCTCCATAATCAGAAGCATGGCAATGATGCATAATACTCTGTATCTCCTCTTCAGGAATACATCTCCTTATTAAACCATCACAGCATCTCCTAAAGAGTAAAGGGTCATCCCATCTATAAAACTTCAACTCATGCAAAAACTTTTTCTTTTGTTGCCATGTCATACCTAGGGGTAAAACTCCACAAGATAGATAATTCACAAAGTCTGCATACCAAGGTAGTTTAGCAACAAGAGAGAAAAGTTGTTCATCCAAGAAAAACTCATCAATAGGGATTTCATCCAATTCTTCATCATCCAATTTCAACCTACTAAGATTATCAGCAACTACATTTTCAGCTCCCTTCTTATCTCTAATCTCCAAATCAAACTCTTGTAGCATCAGAATCCACCTAATGAGCCTAGGTTTAGCCTCCTTTTTACAGAGCAAATACCTGATGGCTGCATAATATGAAAATATAACCACCTTTGAGTCAATAATGTAAGGTCTGAATTTTTCCAATGCAAAGACAATTGCTAAAAATTCCTTTTCAGTTGTTGCATAATTTGTTTGAGCCTCATCCAGTGTTCTACTAGCATAATAAATAGCATAAGCCTTTTTGTCCTTTCTTTGACCAAGAAACGACCCCAATTGCATAGTTGCTAGCATCACACATAATTTCAAAAGGTAGGCTCCAATCAGGTGGTTGCATGATTGGTGCAGTGATAAGGGCTTGCTTCAACCTGCAAAAGGCATCCAAACACTCTTGGTCAAATACAAATGGTGTGTCATTACTTAACAAATTAGACAAAGGTTTGGCTATTTTAGAAAAATCCTTGATAAAGCGTCTGTAGAACCCGGCATGTCCTAGGAAACTTCGAATTCCTTTGACATTGGTAGGAGGAGCCATCTTCTCTATCACTTCAACTTTGGCTTTATCAACCTCTATTCCTCTGTTAGACACCAAATGTCCAAGCACTATCCCTTCCTGAACCATGAAATGACACTTTTCCCAATTTAACACAAGGTCGATGTCGCACATCATTTGCAAAACTTTAGAAAGGTTAGCCAAGCATATGTCAAATGAAGATCCATAAAGCAGAAAAATCGTCCATAAAAACCTCCATTATGTCTTCAATGAAATCTGAGAAGATTGCCATCATGCACCTTTGAAAAGTGGCTGGTGCATTACACAACCCAAATGGCATCCTCCTATAAGCAAAGGTTCCATATGGACAAGTAAAAGTGGTTTCTCTTGATCATTTGGATGGATAGGGATTTGAAAAAAACCTGAATATCCATCTAAATAGCAAAAGTAAGAATGCCTAGCCAGTCTTTCTAACATCTGATCAATGAAGGGAAGTGGAAAATGATCTTTTCTAGTGGCAACATTTAATTTTCTGTAATCTATGCACATTCGCCAACTAGTTACTGTTCTGGTGGGAATTAATTCATTATTTTCATTTTTGACAACTGTCATTCCACCCTTTTTTGGGACAACATGTACTGGGCTCACCCAAGTACTATCTGAGATAGGGTATATGATCCCTGCATCAAGCAACTTCAAAATTTCCTTTTTAACAACTTCTTTCATATTTGGGTTCAACCTCCTCTGATGTTCAATAGATGGCTTACAATTTTCTTCCAAAATGATTCTATGCATGCAAAAGTGTGGGCTTATTCCCTTAATGTCATCTATGGTGTATCCTAAGACTTTCCTAAATTGTCTCAACACTCTTAATAACTTATCAGCCTCTAAGGTACTCAAGTTTGCATTTACAATTACTTGATAAGTGTTATTATTGCCAAGAAATTCATACAGTGAGAAGAAGGAAGTTGCTTAAGTTCTACCTTAGGTGCATCTTCTTCCTTGAATGATGGTTGCTTAAATTCGAGTTTTTCCTTTTGTGTGAGTTGAAAAACTGGAGCAGAAATGAATGGTGGACTTCCCTCTAAGTGTTGAGCATATGCAGCCACATGAGGGTTGTCATAGTCTATGCTTCCTCCATGAACCAAACAATTTTCAAGTGGATCTTCTGGATATTTCTTTCTGAAGTGTTCTTCAACTAGCTCATCAATAATATCAACTCTCAAGCAAGTATCAGCTTCAGAATGATGCTTTTTTATAGTGTTATTAATATTGAAAACCAATTGCTCTTCACCAACCCTAAGAGTTAGCTTTTCTCCCTTAACATCAATCAATGCTCCTGCTGTAGCTAGAAAGGGTCTTCCCAAGATGATTGGGATATTAGAATCTTCCTCCATGTCCAAGATGACAAAATCAACAGGTATATAGAACTTTCCAACCTTCAGAGGCACATTCTCCAAAATCCCTTCAGGATACTTGATTGATCTGTCAGCTAACTGAAGAGAAATGTGGGTTGGCTTAAGATCTCCCATATTGAGCTTTTCATAAACGGAGAGGGGCATAAGGCTAACACTAGCCCCTAAATCACATAAAGCTTTTGTAGAACATGATTCCCCAATGTGGCATGGAATTGAAAAACTCCCTGGATCCTTGAGCTTTGGAGGAAGTTTCCTTTGGAGGATAGCACTACATTCTTCTGTCAAAGCTACAGTTTCATCATCTTCAAGTTTCCTCTTGTTTGAGAGAATTTCTTTCAAGAATTTTGCATAAGAGGGCATTTGTGAAAGAGCATCAACAAATGGCACATTTATGTAAAGTTTCTTCAAAACCTCTAAGAACTTCCCAAATTGCTTATCAAGCTTGGCTTTTTGAAATCTTTGTGGAAAGGGAAGTTGTGGCTTGTAGGGCTCAGGAGGTATATACTTCTCTTCCTTCTCTTCAATTTTCTCTTTACATTTTTCTGCACTCTCTTGTTTTTCACTCTCATCAGTTTCTTTCTCATTTTCTCTCTTCTCACTGTTTTCACTCTTCTCATCATTTACAACTTTCCCACTTCTTAAAGTAATAGCTTGACACTGCTCTCTTGGGTTTTCTGGTTGACTTGGTAGTTTTCCAAAAGACTTGGCACCTGAGGAAGATGCTTGTTGTACAATCTGATTTTCCAAAATTCTATTATGTGTTTGCATCTGTTCTAGCCTTGCTTTCATCTCTCTCATCTCCTCATCATGCTTATTTTGGTTAGCAAGAATCTGTTGTAATAAAGCTTGATGGTGGAATTTTGTTCTTCTTTGTTTTGGTGGAGGATTCATATTTTTCTGAAAATTAAGCAATGGTTGCCTATTTTGCTGATATGGAACTCCTTCTTCTTTGTTGTGGTTGAAAATTCTGATTTGGAACTTGACTTTGCTGATTTCCCCATGAAAAGTTGGGATGATTCCTCCAATTTGGATTATAAGTTTGAGAATAAGAATTCCCCATTTGCTTGTTTCCATAATTACTAACATATGCAGCTTGTTCTCCATAATCTACTCCACAGATGGTAGTTCCTTCTGCATAAGCCACTTGTTGTGAACTTCCAGATGATGATGTTGAACTAACCAACATACTCAAGTCTTCCATCTTCTTAGCCAAAACATTAGTAAGTGCATCAAACTTTGCATTAATCATGTTGAATGGATCAAGATCATACATTCCAGCAGCTTGCCTTTTTTGAGTTGGAGCTGGTCCTCTTGGACTACTCCAAAGATGAGTATTCTTTGCAATTTTCTCCAATAGCTCATAAGTTTCATCTTCATGCTTCATAATAAATTCTCCTCCTGTTTGAGCATCAATAATTCCTCTGATTGCAGGAGTGACATTTATGTAAAAATTCTGATTTATCATCCATTTCGGAATGGCATGATGTGGGCATTGTCTCTCTAATTCCTTCCATCTCATCCATGATTCATAAAGAGTTTCATCCTCTCTTGGTCTGAAAGCTGTCATTTGATTCCTCAGTTCTTGAGTTTTTCCAGGTGGAAAATATTGTGCAAGAAATGCATCAGTGAGTTGCTCCCAATTTGTAATGGAGTTGTGAGGTAAAGAATCAAGCCAGTCCAATGCTCTATCTTTCAAAGAGAATGGAAATAGCTTCAATCTTGCTGCATCATCATACACTCCAGGTTGTTTTTGCATATCACAAATCATAGCAAACTTCTTCAGGTGTGTGTGTGGATTTTCAGAAGGATGACCCCCAAATTGAGAATTTTGAATCATTTGAAGAACCCCAAAATCCATCTTGTAGCTATTTGCATCAATTCTTGGTCTTGCTATGCTCTCTCTCAAGTCATCAAAACGAGGAAAAGCATGATCCATCATACTTCCCCTAGGCACATTTGCATTAACAACTTCTTCCCCTTGGGCTTCATTTTCATTATTTCGATCATTTCCAGCATTACCAACACCAATTCTAATTCGTTCATCAGCCATGTCTGCTTCTAATTCAGTTTCTCTCAAAGCTTCTTTCCTTTTTCTGGTTTCTTTCTTGTTGGCTTTACAAAATTTCTCAATTTCAGGATTGAACAATAAGGATGTATCACTTGTGCTTCTAGCTCTTCTCATAAAAGATTAAAAGTACCTGAAAAATAACAAACAAACACAAAATGAAAAGGTAACAAAAACTAAAATAAAACTATAGACAATTAAAATAATTAAGAATTCAATCTTAAACAAACAACTCCCCGGCAACGGCGCCAAAAACTTGATGTGGCCCAACCGCAAGTGCAGTCGAATTCGTACAAATGTCTGATGAAGATATCGTTCCCACGAGGAGTTGAGTTAATGAATGAATTTTTTATATAAAAGTTGACTAAATCGAAGTATTTTTGAAATTAAAGTAATGAATTGATGGGTATTGAGAATGTGAAATCTATATGTGCAAAATTAATATTCTATTCATCAATGTATTAATTAAACTAAAATTGCATCAAATTGAAATAAGCAAGTTCAAATATGGCAAGATTCTAAAATGGCAAACAATTAAATTCAATTGAAAATTAGCAATGATAAAAAGGCGATTCCGGAGTTCGGGATTTCATATTCGAGCTATTTTGGGATTTTTAATTGGTTATCCAATCTTGTGAAACTTATGGGTTTTAAGGAGATTAATTTTTAAATCCTTTGAATTCCCTTTCGAGTGAGACAAAGAGTGCCTTAATCAATCTAATCCTACTTTCATGGACTTAGAATTAATTAAGACCCATTAAGTTCTTTAATTAATCTGTGAATCCTCTTAATCCTTAGCCTATTTCTAGGTCTAAGTTAATTAAGTCCGATTTCTTGATTATCTATCACAAGGCCTTCTCCTTTCGGTGCTTCAACCATGGATTAAGAACATCACTTAATGGGATCCTACACTAAGCATGTCATTAAGCACACAAGAAATGAATAAAACTCATTAAGACCACAAAATATGGATTACCCAATCAAAATCCACAAAATATCTCAAATATTACAACCCTTACTCCAGAATCAAAGGTAAACTACTCACTATCCATAATGCTTACAAGATATTATGAGTTTATAAGGAAATAAAGTTTTAATCTAAGCTAAGAAATAAGAAATTAAACACTAGAAATGTAGAAAAATGTAAGGAAAGAAAGAAATCTGCAAATCTTGGTTGAAAATGGTGTGGAAGGTGAAAGTGACTCCTCAAATTATGCCTCTCTTCTCCTTTTCCTTTTCTGCTCCTTGTCTCCCTTCTAAAATGGGAAAATGAGACTATTTATAGCATTTTTCTGACATGGAGCCCTAAAATGGTGTGTTCTAGGAGGAATTATCTGAGGAATCTTACATGACTCATTAATGAACTCTTTATGGGACTGCATAAGTTATCTTTGTCCCTTATGCGATTTTCGTTACGGTTCACTTATCTGCAGCGCATGACTTGGTGCATAGGTTATGCACAATTCCGTGAGAGTGCATAAGGGAGGTGTGAATGTGCATAAGCTATGCAGTCTCCTTATGCACATTTCGGTTGGTTCTGGAACAGTGATTTTTCTCCTTATGCAGATCTGCATAGCTTATGCGGCAAGTTATGCACAATTTAGTCAATGCATATTTCAGCTTGAAAACTTGTTTTTGACATTTTTGGCTGTAGAAGTCACTCCTCAATAGCAAAATTTCTCTTCAGTCCTTCAAAAACACCATTTTTCCTACAAAACAAAGTAAAAATTACAAATTAATCCAAAATCGACAATTATGAAAAACTAACTAATTAACTAATGAAATTAGCTAAAAATGACTAATAATCAAATAAAATGGTTATGAAATTAGACCTAAATGACTATGCAAAATGTATGCATCACCAACTTGTCCAACTAAGTAAATATATTATATAACATAAAATGTGAATAAATATTGAAGAAAAATTTATTAAAAATATGTAAAAAGGAAAAGAAAGAAAGACAAAATAAAATGAAATTAAAAACTCAATTATTACATCAAGATGATGCAATAAAAAGTGGTTAGCCAATTAGAACTCAACAAGCACACATTAAAACAATTAAAAGAGGATAAAAATTGAATAAAAATATGTTGTCTTCCTCCCTTGTTTTCAGCCAGCCGAGACCCTCTCTTCTCATCCTCCATTGAAATACTTTTTCCAAGCTTGATTTCCACCCAAAACCACCATAAAATCTCATCTTGTCCTTACTAAAATTGACCCTTACCACTAGAGCAAGCTTGAGGCAGCAATTTGAAGAAGAAATTGAGAAAAATTACAAGCTCAAGTTGGGACTCAATTAAGATTAGTGACCAATTCATCCCTCTCTCTCTTATTTTATAGTTAGGTACATAAATTAAGTACGAAATTGTAACAGAATTACATGAGAATCCTTTCTATGCTTCCCCCCAAATTTCGGCAGCCTAGGGATAGTTAAGCTTTGATGATTTTCTTTGAATTAAAGTAGTATGCTAGCTACCCTTAACATGAATTGGGTAATTGAACATTAAATTGTAAGTTTAATGCATGAATTGGAGACTTTAGAAATTTAGGGCTAGGGTTTGAAACTCAAATTTGGGGCATGATGCAATTGAGCACAAATTGATGTTGTAATGGTCAATTAGTGACCATTTGGTGTAGTTTGAACAAAAATTGGAGTGAATTGTGACATCAGTTAGGAGAAAGGTTGGGCTGCCTCATGAGTGCATTCTGGACCCTTTGAGTCCAGTGTGCTTATGGGGTTATAACTCAAGCTATGTAACTCCAATTGGTGAAAGGTTAATTGGAGATTAAATTAGACACATAATGGACTAACTTTGATGGAGAAACCTTGCCTAGAAAATATCACTAGAATGACCTAAAAATTGACCTAATATGGGTAACACACATTCTACCCGGGCAAAATGACCAAATGAACAGTGTTTGCTCATATGGTCATAACTCAGTTTAGAAAGGTCCAATTAACCTAAAATTTATATAAGTGGAAAGCTTAACCAATTTAGAACAACCTTCATGCAGAATACAAACTCAAATTCTAGACTTAACCTAATGGAATTGTCCACCAAAGTCAGGACACCAAATCTGGCAGAACCAATTTTGCCCAGAATTCTGGGTACAGGTCAATCCAATTAATTATGGTAAAATGGCTATAACTTGAGTCACAAAACTCCAAATGGAGTGATTCAAAAAGGGAAATTGAACTAGACATAATAAGAAAAAACTTTTATTAAGAACATTTGACCAAATTCTCATTGTAGAATTGCCTAATGGAACAGTGAACTCTAGCACCCAAAACTGAATTTTTTTATTTATTTTCTATTGGTTTAAAGTATTGATTGGCAACCAATGCCAACTCTTTTATGAACTAAAATGTGGTAATTTCATATGGTTAGAACTCATGTAACTATTACATATGAAAAAGTCAATATTTTGACTTTAATAATAAAATAAATAGCAACCTTACATGTTAAACACAAATATTCAATTAAGAGCTTTGTAATATGCCCTAGTAGACCTAGTAAGATCGGTTTGGATAGGTTGGCATGCCAATAGGGTTCTGATAGTAGTACTGCATATGGTATCATTCCATTCTGTGATTTATGGCTTATGTGGCCATTTCATGATTTTATGGCTTTTAGCCATTCTGACATTATTGTAATACTTGGCCTCGTGCCTAATATTTATTATAGCTTATTAGCTGTTCTGTTGCACACCGGGAGACACTTTGTGATCGATAGTGTGATGGCCCAGGGTACTTGGTACCCAGTGTCACACCTTACCCCTCTGTAAGGCATAACATGATCCCATAGAATACCTAATGAACTACCGAACTTCACCTACCGATAACTCATTAAGTACCCTACAAGGGATTTTAAACAATTTTCTTACTTTTGACAAGTGGTGAGCATTTTCTAATAGGTATTTAAAACATATGATTAAAAGTAAATCTAGTTAATATTTTTGGTCCATTTTATTTTTTCGCAAATTTTATAAAAATTTTGACAGAGTTCTGTCTGTATTTTGAGAAATCAGTTCTTCAAATACCAGTAAAAAGCACTTTTAAAAATGTTTTCTCAACAACTACTTCAATTTCACAATCAAACTCAATCCATTTCAATAATTCCACAATCATTTCAATCAATTTCTCAAGTTCAAAATTCAATAATCCTTAAAATACTAGCAATACATTTCATTCAAATTAAATAAAATAGTTCCACTCATATTTCATTAGAGACAAAATAATTTGTGTATATACATCATTACAAAATTTACATCAAAGGAAATTCAAACTAAATTTTTTTATTACAAACTTTGTACAAGCTGCTCAAGACCCATTTACATGTCCATACTTTTATATGCAATATATACATCAAAAGAAATATTTACAATTAGGGTATAAATTATACCCGATGACTTTAAGCTGATAGCTCTCACACCTCAGCAGCTCAGTCTGCTGCTCCTCTAGTCTTTGTATCTGCGACAGCAATAGAAGTTATCGCTGAGTACTAGGACTCAGTGGTGCACAATATACTAAAATAATCTTTATGCAGAAATAAAATCACATTTATTCAAAATTTGAACTGAGCATGCGAGTTAAACACAAAACATAATTTATGAGATTTTAATCCCAAACAATTTTATTTTGAAATATCAAATCACATTTCATAAAACCCACAATTAGTTTATACCATTCGAAACAAAAAGAATCTCAATAGCCAGAGGCTAAAAAGAAATCACATCACAAGGCTAGCTAGCTCAAATATATGGATATCTATTCACATCCTCTTCTACTGGCACACCTCAACACTTCTCCAGATAAGGAATCAAAATTCGAAACTAATTACCTCCACTAGTCATGCTAGTGAGGTGTTCAAATATATGGTCATGACACTGTGGTTTCAAAACTTATCTTAACAAATTGCTAAACATTGTCATTTCAAATATACATAATAACCTTCAACAATTTAGATCAAACATCATAAGAATGCCATAATCCAATATTTCACATTATTCAAAACAGTATGCAAAAGATGATTATAAAAAGTATACGTTGTGTACAAACCTCAAGCGAGTCGCCTCTTGGCCTCGACTCAGTTCCTCGGGTTCCTTCCCGGTATTCTTCTCAACTGAAACACAAAATTTTATAATTTTTCAGTACTAGAACTTAACATAAATCCAAAATAAATTTAGCCTCATTTTTACCTAGCTCTAACGTGCTAACTCGACGTTCTTAAAATTTTGCGTTTCAGGTTACTATTCACTATACTATTCAAGTCAAATTGTTGACTTTCTAAGGCTTAATAGGTATGGGAATTCCAACTTCACCCACATACCACATTTTGATCACCAAACTTGTTGGTTTTGGTCATTTTCTCAAAACTTTGGTCTTTTAGGCAAAATTGTCAAATTTTCAGTTTTGGTGTCCCTAGTTGTACTGTTTCATTGGTCAGTTTGATGTTGGAATTTGGAAAAACTTTCTTCATAGAAAATGTTCCCTATTGTCTTAAGTTTATTCTCCTTTTTGAATCACCCCAATTAGAGTTTTGTAGCTCAAGTTATAAGCAAATTATGTTTACTGTTCATGCTGCAGAATTTGGTTCTGCAGATTTGTTGCTCCAACTTTATTCAGCAATATAATCAAGTTAAGTCCATAATTTGGTCTAGTTTTCTTCATATGAAATGTTCTACTATGTCTTATGTTTCCATCGGTTCAAGAATCACCTAAATCGGAGTTTTCTAGAGAGAGTTATAGCCATTGAAACTTTACTATTCAAATGGCAAATCTGCAGTCTGTAGATTCAGTGACCCAACTTTGCTCAGTAATTTGATTTGGTTAATGGCATAATTTTGGTTTGCATGAAAGTTTTAGATCTATATCTCATCTAACCACTGGTAAAATTTCAGGTCATTTTGACCTGCCTAACTCGAGTTATGACCAAATTAACAAATACTGTTCATTTGGTCAGGTTGTGCAGAGGCAGCCTGCAATTTTTTAACTTTGATCAATTTGTTCACTAGGTTTTGGTCACTTTTTGGGCATACTTCCTAAATGAAAATTGTGTCATTTAGTGCCTATTTTCATCGCCAATTGGTTCCATATCCATTGGACTTGTATAATTTCATTTTTGGTCCCTCAAAGAGAATTTTGGTCATGCTGCCAGCACATGACCTTATCCAATCTGAATTGGCTTTTAATTCCAACACTTCTAGCACACCTCATTGGGTCACAAATGACCATTTTTCACTTCACATTAGGTCAAAGACATCATTTACAAATTTCTCCAAATTTTTGCCTCAAAACCCTAGGTCTCAAACCCTAACCACTCTAATCCATTGCAATTAACTAATTCAAAGCATATAAACAAAATCTTTCAACTCATTCAAGCATCTTAATATGTTTAACTCAATCAAACTCATGCAAATCACTCTCCCCTCCCTGCTGGACAAATTTCAATTTAGTCCCTCACACATTTTTTTTTTATTTTAAGTTTATTTCTACGCTCTTGATGCTATACATACACTAATTAAACTAAAAACTTGAAGTTTGCATTACTTACCTTGTTAGGTGTCTTTGAACTTTCACTTCCTCTCAATTTTCTTCAATTCTTTGATGACCAATCTTCCTCTCAAGTGATTAAATCAAGTTTTTATGAAGCAAGTATAGGAGGATTTGGGGTTTAATGGTGGTTTCAAAACTTGAAGCAAGCTTTAATGGAGGTTTACAATGGTGAGGGAGAGAGAAACGTAAATGGTGAGGAAGATGAGGCTTTTTACTTTTTTTTTTTTCTTTTCTTTTCTTTTGTCTTTTATCTCTTTAGGAAGACCAAAAATCTAAATAAATAAATAAATTAATTATATTCTTTATGGCATCATGCATGAGGTCATGCATGATATCATCACCTTTTAACTTTTCCATTCTCTTCTTTTTTTTCTTTTTTTTTATTTTTCTATTAGTTCTTTAATTTAATTCTCAATTCCGAAATTTTCTTTTCTCCAATTTTATTTGACAGTTAGGTCAAGAGTCAGTTCTCGGGGTCAATTGACCAAATTACCCCTCGTCGGTTCATCCTGGTTTGCAAATAATTTAATATTTTTTCCGGCTCCCTGACCTAATTATTTGACTGGCTTAACAGTTCTTTTTTGTGATTTTCTCTTTTCCACTGTGTTCATAAGAGTCCTAAGGACCGCGGCGTCACATTTTACAGTTCGAAATTTGAGTTAAAACGACTTCGCAGTCGTTCCCGAGAAGGTCACCCATCGCTGTGACTCTCAGTTCGTTTAACTTCTTATGTTCTATTTTTCTTGTTTATACTTAACTAATTAGACATTACTAATTATTTGTGTTTATGGCTTCTCTAGTTGTCTTAAGTGTGGTTCTAATCCCCTTAATTGTCCAGACCGACACCGGTCACCAGAACAGTGAAATATACCAGGCTATGCAAATAGGGGTGTTACACCCAGTGCCAGTTTACCCGTTTATCAAATCTAGTCAACTAGTATAGATTACTTGGGCAACCAAAATAAATTTCAATAAATTTTAATTAAATAATTGATATAAAAAGTACTAAATTAATAATACTACAAATAAGTGTCAGAAACTTGTCTGTATGAAAAATCAGCATACACTCTGCATGTTTATTTTATTTTAGCTCTTATTATTTTATTATTGGCACCACTAAGCAGTATTGCTATGTACATGAATTTAATGATTTAAGGATTAACCTAAGCATGCTATGTACATGAATGCAATGCATGAATGGACCATTTTTTTTCTTTTTTTTCTTTTTTTTTTTTTGCCTTTACTTTTACAAAACCAAAACTGAACCATACCAATAGAACGAGAACTGAACCAAAACCAAACCATATAAACTGAACTAAAATCGAACCAAAGACTGAATCAAAACTAAAAAAAAAAAAAAAAAAAATCTCCAGAACTGAATCTTCGCCCCCTTATACCTTCAACTCTCACATGCAGGGTAAGAAAAAATTCTATCCTAGGCTATGGTACACTGGACACACCAACAGGGGGTGGTCCAGGACGATCCTTCCCTCACAAACAAAGGATTTATATCCTTAAAGTTTAACCATAAGTAAGCATCCTCTTGCTTAACATGGGTTTTGAAATGGACTTGGGCCTATACACACATTGGGCCTATGCATAGGCCTAGGTTCATCTCAACTACCACTAAAACTTATGGTTTGAACAGTAAGGTTTAAATCTAGCACAACAAAAATCTATGGGGTACCTAGGGTTAAAATCTATGGCTCATGGGCTTCATCGGGTAGGAAAAGGGTCACCCATGCGAGAGCTTGTCCATTAAGCACAACGGCCGGAGCTGTGGCTCTTTTATATACTCAAAGGTACGGGCATGGGGTGCTAGCATTCACCAATTCGTCATAGCTCGAGTAGAACCATGGTCTCCTTGGCTAGTACTAACGAGGCTGAAAGGGTAAGGGTGATCCGTGTGATAGTGTAGTGCAATGCAAAAAGTTTAACAAAGGAATAATATTAGACTAATAGAAACATGTTGGAGTAACTATCCATTTAGTCCCCAGTGGAGTCGCCAAACTGTGGAGGTGGGGGCGTGAGGTGAAATATCATCCATTAGAATTATATAAAATACACCAGGTAATGCCCAGGAAAGATAGTGGAGTCACAATGGTCTCACTTAAGTACCACCTCCTTAGACAGCATTTTCTAGACATGCACTTCATACAATCCTAATAGAATCAAACCACTGGTAAGTACCGTCTTCCCATAATACTACCACGGTACTAAGGATTTATGCCACGAAGGCATAGATAGACAAGAGTCGCCACCCGGGTAATAACCGGGACATATTCAGTGTTTCTTCCGAGGGTCATGGATGGCAACTTACTCCTTACAGAGTTTCCACAACCATCATTACCATAGCCCAATGTCTAGGTTCGGGATAATGGGTACGTAAGGGGAAGGTGTTAGGCACCCCTTACGCCTGGTCTAACCTCGTTGATTCGAGTGCCAGTCCTCTACTAATGTTTCTAGAAGTCTTGTTTATTATTCCTTTATTAAACTTTATCCTAAAAAATGCAATTCTAATCCTACACACGCAAGTAATTCACAAAAGGGTTATTGTTTACACACAATTTTCATGCACAAATAATTCCTATCTATGGGGTTACTAATTATTTAAATGATATTTACCAGATGACTAAAATTAATTTATTATTGAGAATTTAATTTACAAACAAATTCAATTTCAAATAACCCTATGTTTCTATTTAACCTAATTAATTAATTTTCACCAAGTTACCCTAAGGATAATTGAACTAAGTTAATTATGTACATGTGTAATTTATTCTAATATCACATAAGGCCCAAATAATCACAACCTAATAAAGATTTCTAACATGCATAGTTATTTTACAATTACCAAATATTAAATTAAATTTATTTACATGCCAATGTTAGTTTAATTTACAAACAAGATTAATTTTAATTTACAAAGTATTTATTTAAATTAATTACATGCAAAAGTCAGTTAAATTAAAAACAAAGTTAATTTTAATTTACCAAATAAAACTTCTATTATTACTACAATTTCATACCAATGGTTATTCGATAAGTTTAGAGTTACTTACCTGTTGGTAAATGCAGTTGTCATTGGGGCAAGCTACCCTTAAAAAATGGTCTTCTCTTCTAGTATGGCAATGATATCCTTGGCTTACTCTCGTTTAGCTCCATATAAGCTCCGCGCAAATGCCCTCTTTGGTACTTACCTTAGGGCTACTTACCAATTTTTGTTTGTAATAAAAAATAAAGAAAACAAAGAAAAATAATAAAAGTACGAGATACAGAAACTAAACATGTGCAGAGTTGTGTATCCTCTCAAATTAAACATGATTACATGATCTATATGAACATATAAAATAAATTGAAGATAAAGAGCATAAAATTAAAATATTGTGTGGCATAGATCTTGAAAAGAAAATAATAAAAACTGACCTTCCAAAAATCTTGTATGAAAATCTTCTTAAAGAAAAGAAAAAATAAGAAAGAACTCAAAGAGTCTTGAATATCTCTAAATTTCTTATAGCTCTGAATTTTCTCTTCCTCTTTTCTCCCCATCCTCCTTTTCTTCCCTTCTCTAGTAGGGTATTTATAGGGTTTTGGAAGAGAGGTGTGATAGGGTTTGGAGTCTTAGGGTGATAAAGTTTAGATGACTTAAACAACTATGATTGCAGAATTCGAATAAGACTGGGATATGGGTGAAGTGTTTCAACCAATAGGAAGACAAGAAAAAATGGAAGGCACCAATAGGGAGTGAGGAAGATGTGTGGTAGGGTTTGGAGTCCTAGTTTGATAAAGTTCAGATAACTTAAATGACTAGAATTGATGAATTTGGATGAGACTGAAATATGGGTGAGGTGTTCCAACCAATAGGAAGAGAGGGAAAGGGGGTGACACCAATAGGGAGTGAGGAAGAAAGTGGGGCCAAGGAGGAGAGAGATTTTTTTTTTTTTTTTAATTTTCAAAAAATAATTAAATGGGTCCCATTTAAAATTCCTAAGTAGGCTTTCTTAGGCCCATGGAGCCCAATTAAACTTAATTAGATCCATTTAAGAACTACCCATATTAAATTTAAATAAAATAAAATTTTATTTAAATTTAATTAAATTAATTTCCTCAAAACTTTATTATTATTTTTATTTTTTCAAGATTATGCCACGGAATTAATAATTCAGCTTCATGCCTCCAATTACATCTTACAGTCATATAATTTTTCATCATCGGGTTTCCCACGGCCTCAATACACATACTCATCACAAAATAAGGGTCTACACATACGAAGGCTTAAGTTAGACAAGGAGAGCACATTAGGTTAGAGGATAGAAAGAAAAGAAGAGGTAGACCTAAACTGACTTGGAGGAGAGTAATACAACATGACCTAGAAACATTACACAGTTCAGAGGATTGAACTCAAAATCGTTTAGAGTGGAGAAAGAAAAAAGAATCCATATAGTCGATCCCAAATTTTTGAGATAAAAGTTTAGTTGAGTTGAGTTGAATTGAGTATCCTCCAATATATCACCCATATCATGTAAAATTCAAGAAACATTCTGAAATAGTTTCATCAGGAAAATGAGCCGTGGCGAATTAATTAAAAATGTTAAAATTTTACATTAAATTATAATTATATTTAAATATTTTAATTTCATATGAAATAATTAAATTTTTAAAATTTGCCATAATTATAATTAAAGTGAAATTAAATTTAAAAAGTTAACGATAAATTACAATATAACATATGAAATTTTATTTATTAATAAAATAATTTAATGATTAAATATTTATATTTTAAAAAAATATATTTTATATTCATTTTTAATTAAAATTTTATAAAAAAATATTTTTATGAATCAAAACGTAATTATTTTTGAATCAAGCTACACAAATATATATATCTATATATAAAATGTAAAAAAATAAATTCATAATTTTTTATAAAATAATTTTGAAAAGAATATATTTCACATAAATTGTAGGATCTATTAAAAATATATAGTATTTAATATATAATTTATTGTAATAAATATATGCATTTTATTTAATGTATGCTATACAATTCATGATAAATTATGTTTAAATATAAATTTTTTCACTAAATATTTAAAAAATCTATTAATGAATTCAAATTTTAATATATAATTTTGTTCTTCTTGTTAAAAAAAAAAAGGAAAAAATAATTCTATAAAAAATTATGAAGAATTCGTATTTTTTATCTTTTTATAATTAAAATCATCTTTAAAATCATGAGAAGAGAAGCGTATAATGCAGTATGTATAGTTTACTCGAATTTTCGATCCAGTACCGGCCTGGAACCGGAGGCAATGAATCCGCCATAGAGGTAGAGCGTGTAGTGCAGACTGTCAAGCCTGACAATGTGGTAGTTGAGCTCCGTAGAAGCAGGCAAGTTTACTTTTATTTATGGATTTCTAGTTTGTTTATGGAATCAAAGTCATCTATATTTGATGGCCATCCAAAAAGCTACGTATCTTAAATTCACTTGTTGCAGAGTCCATTTACAGAGCTGGGATTATGTACACTTTGTAATGAAGGTGAGATTGGCAAACAATTAAGATCAAATATGTACTGACTGAGAGGGACTGGCTGTTTTGGTGCTGTGGGTCGTAGCATAAACTTGGGTAAGACTAATTCCTTGTGTATTGCTTGCTTATGAAGGAAAGATTCTAATTGATCACGTAAAACCACTGGGTGTCAAACAACTCTAGCCTTGCGTCTCTGCTTTTAGCGCTATTCTCCTCAAAATTATCTCCTGATATCAATCGCCCCTTTGGAGACGAGGTTGATTCATGAAATTTTCAGTTAATCATAACAAAGAAATCTGCAACCCAAATTATGAATTTTTGTTGTGTAGTTTCGTGCTGCTCGAAAAGCGTATGAAGAAGTTGGTGCTCAAATAGTTTTGTGAAAATTATATATTTGTTTAGCTTGATTGAAAGATAATTATATTAATTTACATTAATAAAAATATTATTTTAGTATAAAATTTTAATTAAAAATAAATCTAAAATATATTTTTTAAATATAAAATTTAATCAATGTAGTATTTTATTAATTAAATAAAACTTTAAGTTAACTTTTTAAATTAATTTCACCTATTTGACCACCATTGTGATAAATATTAAAAGTTTGAATAATCCCTCCCTAAAAAATTGGAAGGAATAGATAATAACGAAGGCTAATCACAAAACGAAAAAAAAAAAAACCATTTAATTCGATTTGTAATAATAGTCAATCACTTAAATTTTTTTATATCATATAAAATTTTCAATTACAATTTTAAAAAATATATGGTAATTAAAATTTTCTGTTAATTTGCTAAAGTAACGATATATATGTTAGTCTCCTCATAAATGGACAGATTACTCAGACTCTTCTGCATGAACTTGCACAAATAGATTTAATTATTTAGAAATGCACTCCAATCACTTCTACTTCAATAATATCTGCTGACTGTAACATTTTCAATATATATATAATCACGAATTTTTCCAGGAATCCCTGCAGGCCGCATGGTTCAGCCTTCCAAATGTGGATGTGACATTGGCAGCTGAAGAGCTCTTGAGCATCTTCCAATTTTGGATAACAGCCGTTAGAGCAGCAATTTTGGCACTAATAGTCCGGCAACAATTGGCATGAACAGTAGAAACAACCCTGATGTCCCTGATATTTTGGCAAAAGCCACTAAAATAGAGCGTATCCAAGAACCTCACTCTGAGTTCTAGCTTTCTGAACACTCCTTCATGCATCATCCTGTCTAAAACATCTTGCTTTTTCTGTCCTGTTGAGTTGTCTTTCCTTGCGTACCTGACTCAAACAATGAAATGGTTTCCTTGTTGGACCTGTCTAGCATTGGCTTATCACCCTCTACATAGGCCTTGTTCACTATTGCGATTATTAGCGTCTTGTTCGCTGTTGATGCCTCGGCCAAAGCTGCTTCAAGGGCATCTATATGAACAGGGCTAGTCCCATTGCTCTGCAATATGTATATAAAATAGCAACAAAACGAAAGCGGAAAATAAATATTTAAGAAATGAAAGAAAAGATGCATAACATCATTGAGGGTCGCCAATTGTAATCTCGTAATGAAAAAAAGGGCTTGGATTATGAACACGTAGACACAACCAATGAACAAAAGACCCAAGATAGCAGAAATATAGCTGCTGCTGCTGTGATCATTTGAGATAAGCATGTCCTTGGAAAAATCCATTATTTCTTCAGGTTCTAGATCAAAGGAGAGCTGAATCGATCGATCCATAGACGAGTGCAGAACTAGTTTAATGGTTGTAGAATTTTATGAACGGTAGAGAAGATATTTGTTCTCATCCAAATTGACCACAGCCAATTAGCAACGTACTGGGAAATCTGATGGAGTCATTGGTTTGGGACACTCAAATAACACTACAACACCATAAAATATACAAATTTTTTATTTAATTATTTATTTACATGGAAAATTAAACTCTTATAAAGATGAGATATGGCATAGATTTCATGAAAGATAATTTACATGGAAAGACAATCTAATAAAAACTGTATACATATATGTAAGTTGATCCCACAAAAACATAACCACCATCGATTTTCTTTTAACTAATTTTAATCTCCCTGACTGCTTATATATTTTGTAGTTGTTTGCTATTCCATGCAACTCAGGGGTGTATTAATGATGTTAATTAAGTGTATGTCGTACTTGCTGATTAACAGATTCAATTTCCCAAAATCCTCCATTCTTTTTTTTTTTTTTTTTTTTCAATTAATTGGTTTGAGAACATAAGAGCTATGCGTGTATTCATGGGCTTCTGTTAGGATTTTTCTTTTATATTTCTCTCTTTTTAACGCTTCCAACATATTCTATAGACCATACTCTTCTTAGCGCCCGCTTGCCAATTTGCAGAAGAAAAAACTGGAGCTTTATAGGCGCCCAACAAAGCACAACATGATAATGTCAATGAACTGGCTGATGCGGGGTTGTCAGTTTGGAGATTCACTGGTGTTTCACTTTTCTGTCCACGGTTCACAGCAAAGGAATTATTCGGGGGATGAGGTGGATGGTTATGATGAAACACTTTGTCTGACTGATTTTGAGACTCAGGGAATGATTGTTGATGATGAGATCAATGCCAGGATTGTCAGACCTCTTCCTCGTGGGGTTAAGCTTCATGCAATCATAGATGCTTGCTATAGTGGCACTGTGTTGGACTTGCAATTCTCTGCAGAATGGGCAGAAATTTATTTCTTTTGTTACTCCAATCTCTATAAATCTATTAAAAATGCTTTGCATTGTACCATATAATGGAAAATCTTTGCTCATAGCCTGCTGCATTGTATGTTCTTCCTTGCCTGCTGCATTGTATGTTCTTCCTTGCTTGTACTTGCTTGCATTGTGATAAAGGAATGGGAAGTATGCTTTGGGAGGAACATCGCCCTTACACTGTGTTTAGATAAATTTTGTGAGAGAAAAGAAAATAAAAGAAGGAAAATATTTTTTATTCTTTATTCTTTATTTTTTTTTGTGTTCAGATGAATAAAAAATAAAGGAGAAAAAGTAAAAATTGGCACTAAAAATAAAGAATAGATATATAATTTCTTAGATACAAGTCTAGTTTTTTATCCATTATTTCTTATTTTCTCTCTAATTTAAAAAAAATAACTAAAAATAAATAAAACTTATTTTTCTCCCCTTTTTTATTTGTCCCTATTTGTTTTCCTTTCTTTTTCTTTTCTACCTATTCAAACATAGTGTTAGTGGCGAGGAGGCCATCTCCTTGAATGAATATATATATATATATTTAAAAAAAATCACATATTTATGGAACATACTTTTCATTTTATTTTGAGATACATTTTTTAGTATTGCTTTTGCTTTATTATTAAAAATAAGATTTAATAAAAAGTAAAAAAATTAAAAATATATGAAGTAAAAAAAATACCTAAGATAATATTTGATATAAATGAATTTCATAAAATTTTATAAAGTTCATTTACAAATTAAAATTTTAATATTTGATTTAAATAAAACATTATTTAAAATTCTTAATAATCTTTTCTATAGTATTATTATAGTTAAATTACATTCTATCAAAATTAATAAAATTTATAAATAAATTTAAAATTTAAAATTATATATATTTCATCAAGTGATAAAATTATATTTTTATTATATATTATATTTAAAATAAATTTTATATTTAACATAAAATATATAATGTAAAAAAATTTATTATAAATAAATTTCATTATAAAATTTATTTATCATAAAATTAAATCAAATAGAATCTAAATAAACACAAACTTGTACTAAGAAGACAATTGGTGTGCAATGTTGCTGAGAAATGGTAACCATGAAACTACAAGTCGTATTAACAGAAAAATGGAGAAACGCCAGTGGAGAAATAAAAACTCTTTAACCAAAAGCTATTCCCCAGCCAGGTGGTCCCACGCCAAAACAGCTGTGACCACCAGATAAGCCCACAAGCCATAACAGGACATACCTCCTCCTCGGGCTGGCCTCCGATAATTAGTTCATCACCAAGTTACCAAAAGTCCCATTCGTACACAGCCACAGAGAAACCACTCTCTCCTTCCATGGCTACCATCAATCTCTCCTTCCGTTTTCCATCTCTTCCTAAATTGTCTCCTCCACTCCACCACCGGGTTGACTTTTCCGTCTTGACTTGGACTAGAATCGCTACCTTGAGAACTTGTGCTACGGGAGGGGACTTGCTGGGTGATTTTGGGGCCAGAGATCCTTTCCCTGCAGAGGTAGAGAGTGGATTTGCGGAGAAAGTGGTAGGCAATGTTGATACTGAGCATAAGATTCTTATTCCCAATATCTCTGCTCTGTCTCTTTCCCAGCAAAAGTGCACCCCTATATCTCCCTTACTGGATCCCATGTCTAAGGATGATGCTCAAAAGCTCTTGAAGAAGGTGAATTTTCGGTGCCCATATGCATTTTTTTCTCATACACGTTTAATTTTACAACCCCATGAGGATCTGTGTGCTTAAATTACTGTACCTATTTGACCTAATGCTTGTTGCCAAACTGTATTGGTACTGTATTAGCAAACCCAATTAGGAGGCCGCTATCTTTGTGGGTTAACAGCTCCGGTTGGTGAATACTTACCCTTGTAAGAAGAAGGGATAAGGGTTGCTGAAGTATCTGTTTTGCCACATCGTGAGGTTCTTACATCATAGTGCAAGCAATTGCTTTTCCTTCTCCCTTCCTTGAACCAAAAAGGGTAAGGTCTGCTCTCTGTGATTCTAGAGAAATAACATTAGGTTGTTGAAGAATAGCACCAGGTTACTTTAGTTTAGTTGATTCAAGGTCTTACACACGGTTAAAGAATTTTTCTCATCCTTCTGGTGACATTAAACAAGCCAGCTGTAATTACAGTTCTCCTGTGGTTTAAGCCGTTTGGGAAGGTGAAATTGCAGTGTCCATCAGCACTCTAGGTTTCAGAGGATGAACTAGAAGAGTAAAACAGTTTGCACCCAAAAAATTTTTTGTGACTAGTTTCTGGTTACATTTTAGAATCAGAAACACTTTGATTGCCTTGCTTTTAGAATCTTGTTGCTGAGAAGAAATGCACAATTTCCTCATTTCGCAAATTTTGGTGATTGGTTTTTTAAGGCTCCAATTGTTTCATGGAATTTTTTGCATATTAGGCACTCAGAAAAATGGTACGGGTCAACTGGTCAAAGGAAAATTAAATCATTTCCTCTTTTCAAAATTAAATCAAAAGATGAACCTATTTTTCATTTTCTAGACTTTGATAATACAATATGAAAACACTTATACATATATGATATAATCACATACTATTAGCTTAACATTACAATCAAATAACGGAAAATATTGTTCATATGCAAGTTATTTTCAGCGAAATAAACGAAGCCTAAATCTTCAATATTCAACTTCAGTCTTGTCCATGCTTGGTGATGTGGCTTGAAGTCCCACTATTTGCACTGATTGTTGAGAGCTGTTGGCAGAAACTATGCAACATCTCATTTCTGCAGCCAAGGCAGTGACTAGCAGTGTGTATCCAAGCGAAAATTCATTGGCATTCAGTACATGAAAGTCCTTGCATTGTCTATTTTTTATTCTTTTCTTCCATAGGAATCAGCTAAAGGAAGTAGACTTGTTGTGCTATATATGTATTGAATCTGTTTCATGCCCGAATGCAATTTGTGTCCAATTTTTTTTTTGGAAGGCTAAACAATAAATGGAAACTCAGCAATATTTAGTTTTAATCATCCTTTGCGTAACCATGTGAAGAAGTTGTAGAACCCAATGAAGGAACTTGTAGAGCCCAATGCATGACTTTTTCATTTTGAAAGCATAAAGAAAAGCCCCTTTTTTTTTTGTGCTCAAAGGATTATTCTTTCATCTGCAGGTTGTTGGCTGGAGACTCCTGGATGAAGAAGATGGGCTTAAACTGCAATGCTTGTGGAAATTGAGAGATTTTAAATGTGGGGTTGAACTTATCAATAGAATTTACAAGGTTACAGAATCTTCTGGGCATTTTCCGAATCTGCATTTGGAACAGACCAACCAAGTTAGAGCTGAACTATGGACTTCCTCCATTGGTAAGCTCTTAACTATGCAATTTTCCGTCAAGAGTAACCATAAAACAACAATTATTAGATTTTGTGCTATTTTCTTACGTAGCCCTGAGCCCTTGATAATTTCTATTTAAATTGCAGGAGGCCTGAGTATGAATGATTTCATTGTAGCTGCCAAAATTGATGAGATTAAGACATCAGATCTTGCCCCTAGAAAAAGAATATGGGCATAATTGGAACAAATCTTTAATCCTGAAGAAACCGAAAAGATCTTTACGTTGATAAAAAGTGGTGTTTCAGCATCGAATGACCATAGAGATTCATGTTGTTGCAATTTATATGAAAGCTTTCTGTGTTATTTTCCCCGTTAATCTTCTTCGAGCCTTGTGTAAATTAATCTTTAATTTATTTGATCTCAATTCAGAAAAGGATGTATGACTATTTTAAACCCTCGGGTTTTACATTTCATGCTATCAATTAGGGATCATATCATGGAGGAGAAATACTGAGATTAGTTGAACGTTTGAACCATCTTCAGCAACAAAATTCTGGCCTTCGTATTTTCATGAGCCAAGATGGCATAAAGTTTTTTGCTTGGAACAGGAACAGAGTTTCATTAACAGGGGCGTTTAACAGCCGGTACTACGTTCAGGAGATGGAGTCTAAACAAAAAACAACCAAGCAACTAGATGAAGTATATATCTAATCCATAAAGTAGAAAGATATGAGAAAATAAAATTCCTGCGCTCGGAATCTATGTGAAGGTACAAGCATCACAAACTCTCGAGTCTTCTATGTTCTGTGTCTTGTAACTTTTGTTGAAGGTCTGCTTAGTCAATTAATGCTATATATATATACTTTTCCGATAGCTTAATGATTTGTAGCTTTAGAAGGGAGAAAAGGGTGTAATTTGAAACTTTTTTTTGGCCAAAAAATTTGATTATTTTGCCTAGTTGAGCTGCATTTGCATCGTTGCTTATATGATAAATTTACTGATTTCCATCTGTTTCATGACCAAAATTTTGGAACCAAAAGTTCAAATAATCAACTTGGCATCAACATTTGTGTGTTATTTCTATTATTATCTTTGTGTGTGATTTCTATTATTATCTTTTGCATCTACAGTAATAGCATGAATCTAGTTATACAAATGAGAAAAACTATTCCGCTGCTCTCATAAATGTGCAAGAACGATAGGATAAATTACAAGCAGAGGAGGAAACAAGCTTGTATCGAAAAAGTGCTCCACCTGCCTTCATCTTATTGGGGATGTCTTCAGAGACAAAAGGGCCCCAAGACCCGAGAACCCAGAGTTTGAAATGCAAGGTGGTCCAAATATCTCCCAGAAGCGAAGCGTCTCATCTCCTCCGGCTGATACAACAGTTAATCCATCAGGACTCTGCAATAAATCAATGAAAGGAAAAAAGATTCATGAATTTTAGGTGTAAGAACAAATACTCCACTAGTTAACTTAAGGCCCTTAAGCAATCAAACCTGAGAAAGACCAAGTACTCTGGAGCTATGACCTTTTATCTCTCCCATTTTAGTCAGGAAAGGGTATTTCCACAAGCATAGATGATTTCGAAGCTCTCCCACACCATAGCCATGGCCACTCAATATTTCCTTGTGATGTCTGTTCCACTCTAGTGCACAAATCTGAACAATTCAACATCAAATTAAAGTTGGCAATCCAAAAATCATTTTCCATGCAGGTATTTTCAAATCATCCAATAAAGGAAGAAGGGACAAGAAAGTCAGCAACAACAGCCTGCAAACGGTAGGATATACTAGCTTCTGCTGAAAAATAATGTTTTACTGACTTGCAAAGAAAAATTTTAAGGACAAATGCTTCTTAAACTAGAAGTAGGTAAGTTACAATTTTAAGTCTCCAAGAAGCTAATAAAGAAGGAAGTGAATTCATCAGCTTGCCTGCGTATTGGTGTCTATGCTGTTGATACATGTCCCCTTCTGCGTATTCCATATCTTTATACAACCATCTTTTGTACCTCCTCCTGAAGCGAGTACATTAAATTGAAAGGGGCACCAAGCAAGCGCTTTGACTGCTGCATGGTGTTCCTTGAATTGGTGTAAAAAATTGGATGAGCTCATTTTTGAAGCTTCCCATATGTATATGTTATTTTCGTTTCCACCACTTGCCAATAAATTGCCTTCTCTTGACCATTTCAAGCCACAGACTTCTTCGGTATGTGCTCGCACACAGGAAGTTGGATTGTTTCTCACTCTAACTGTCAATAAGGATAACCATGCAAGAAAACAAAATCAAAATCATCCCATTCTCTGACCATGTAATGAAAATTAATGAAGCTAAGGCATAGTAGTAAATTCTAATTACCATCATGATTGATGATGGATTTGTCTCGGCTTCCTGATGTTAGAGTATGACCATTCCATGCAAGGGTCGATACCCTGGCCTTATGACCTTCCAGGTGACGGATCTGTCAGTGAAAATTTGTTATAAACTGCCACTCCAACTGATTCAAAGTCTACATTTTAGAAGGCACATAGAGCTTACACATTTGGAAGTCTCAGCATCCCAGAGCTGAAGTTTGGAGTGCATGTAACCAACAGCTAAACTTCTGGTATCCTTAGACCAGGCTATGCTTGTTGGGTAGTCATTGTCACCTTGAACTTCCAGCAGCTTTAGTATGCTTTTGTTCTCTGAATTCCACAGATATAAAGCTTGGCCTAATGCAACAGCAAGAATATTGTTCCTTCCCCAATCAATGATGTTTACATAGTAGTCATCTTTAATGTTTGGTGCATCCAGAATCCTGGCTTCCTTCTGCAAATGCCCTTAAAAACATTTAAATGAGTGAAGAACACATATTAACTCTTCACACACTTTGAATGAGAATACAACATAACAAAGGCAAGAGATTAATGACAAGCAAAGCACATTGTCTAATTATAGCATAATATACAGATATAAGATTCCTAAAGTTCATATGAATCAGTTTGAATGCCATATATGTTTATTTTGAAGGATAAAATATCATCAAGAATATGGCTGGCTTAATTTAGTTAAGATTTGATCTCAATACCTTAATTTCTTTAAACAAAAGAGAACTAAAAGCACTAACTGATTATTCCCAAGTGCTGGAACTTATTGTCTTCTCTACAATGTATAGAAATAGAGTACCATAGGCAAGTGGCGAGGAGAATGATATTGCTTGTTACTATTTCTCAATGCTTCTTCATCATCCTTTCGCATCTCATCAATAAGACGAATCCACCTTCCACTAGATTTCACGCTTCCTCTGAATACTAACATCCTAAATGGCCTCCCTTCTGTGTCCAAAGTTAGACTCTCAATCAACTTCTGGCGGTATATTTCCTGCCTCAGAGGGAAATGTAAAAAGGTTATACTGAATCATCATCCTGAAATCAATAGGCCAAAAACATGAATTCCCATTAAGCTAAAGGCTAAGAACCTTAATAACTATGAAAGAACACAGAAATGCAAATAGCCATTCTAAAATTTCCAAGAGAATCAAAACCCTTGAACCCTAATAAGCAACCCACAAATGAATTTGATTATAAAACAAAATACATTCTCCGAAAGGACATAAATAATCACCGAACGTTAGAAGAGGCGTACATTGGAACTAGGATTGGGCAATTCTTTGGTCCTATTTGTCAACAAACTGTGAGCTTGATCAAGATTCATCAAACTCCGATTTGGTATAAAGCGATCCCCCTATTGGCACAACCAAAAGCAAGAAAAGCGCAAGTAAAGCAAGAAAAAAGAAATTGGGATTTGCGGGATTGAAAAGAAAGAAACGAAGAGATAGGTTAGTACTGGAAAGTCGTATTGAGTAGGGCTATCATGAAGTCTCCTTGGAGAGTACCAATCTAATTGGATTTGTCCTTTCCCCCTTTGATTCATTTGAGAGAGAGAAAATAAAAGACCAAAAGCAACCAAATTCTTTGAGTTTGGTTCCGTTCTCTGGAGTTTCTTGAAACAAGAATGGGAATAGGATTACATAAGGAAGAGAGTAGTGTCTGTGTCTTTCCCGCCAAAAAGAATAGCCGTTGCCTGCATAACTGTCTGTATGCCTGGTTCATGAAAACGTGTCAGCGGATTTAAGATTTAAATATATTGGAATAGAGAAATATAAGTGTAGCCGTCTTAGCTCAGCCGGTAGAGCGCATGGCTTTTAACCATGTGGTCGTGGGTTCGATTCCCACAGACGGCGTGTTTAACATTTTAGGTTGGGCCATTTGTTATATGGCTGCCTCGGCATAAATTTTAATTTTCTTTTGATTGCCACTTGCATTTGGAAGCTTTGATGATGCTAAGTGCATCTGAGTTGTGTTAGGTTTAGACTTTAGAGGCCCTGTAGTTTCCAAGTCCCGTGTCCTTTCAACAATCATCTCCACAATAAAAATTGAGACATTTCAGGCGTCCATGGTACAATCACGAGTCCACCCCCAATTTCTGTAACATTTTAACATAGTTCAGTTGAACAAACCCAACCCCAACTAATAGATTAAGAACTAAAAACTTGACTACACTATAAAACCACCTGGAGGCTTTTTCCTCCATAAGACCATTCTCTGACTCATCCAAATCTATTATATTGTTTTGCAACTTTGCACCATACTTGCATGAATATTAGCGATGAGAGACTATTTTCATTTTGATCAAATTCCCATTGCACAGACTTAAAAAAAAAAAATGAATACGGTAGATCCTACAAATACATTTTCACCACAATTTGTAAAATATATGAAGCAGATTGTGTTTGTCACACGACCTAATGCATTGACACAGAAGTTTGACATGCAGAGCAGCACCAACGGAAATGTATTCATGCTTCTGCCATTTTTTCCAGCCCAGAAAATTAAATACTATATTTAATTTATAAATCAAAACAACGCAATGAGACTTGCTTAGCGCATCAGATTCAACAGGCTGTAATGGGCTAGCTTTGCTGAGTACCACTGCTGTACTCACTTAACAGCATCAGCAAACCGATAAAGATCAGAGGTTGAGTTCCTATTAGCAGCATTGGTAGGTGGGAATTTGATACACCCACAAAACCTTCGATTGATGGTGATGGCCCAAACAATCCGGATGCAGGTTGATGAACAAAGCTCTGTTCCCGTGAAAAATCAATAAAGGCAGGATCCCCAACACCATGCCATCCATATGCAACATTGCGACTCATTTTTTGCCCAGTCCTATCAACAAGCATATCCCTGTGAACTCCGGCAAATGAACTGGTGGATGGAATACTATATGCAGGCGCAAGACCCACTCCAGTACCATGCATTACACTCCCAACTCCGGCCACTGTGCCAAGGACATGTTCAGGCAAAGAGCCCACACCAGATCCATACAACATAGATCCCATAACAGAAGAATTGTTGATATGACCAGAAAATCCTCCATCCAACAAGCTCATTCGTAGGGAAGTACTATACAAGCCATTGAACCCTAATAAGCAACCCACAAATGAATTTGATTATAAAACAAAATACATTCTCCGAAAGGACATAAATAATCACCGAACGTTAGAAGAGGCGTACATTGGAACTAGGATTGGGCAATTCTTTGGTCCTATTTGTCAACAAACTGTGAGCTTGATCAAGATTCATCAAACTCCGATTTGGTATAAAGCGATCCCCCTATTGGCACAACCAAAAGCAAGAAAAGCGCAAGTAAAGCAAGAAAAAAGAAATTGGGATTTGCGGGATTGAAAAGAAAGAAACGAAGAGATAGGTTAGTACTGGAAAGTCGTATTGAGTAGGGCTATCATGAAGTCTCCTTGGAGAGTACCAATCTAATTGGATTTGTCCTTTCCCCCTTTGATTCATTTGAGAGAGAGAAAATAAAAGACCAAAAGCAACCAAATTCTTTGAGTTTGGTTCCGTTCTCTGGAGTTTCTTGAAACAAGAATGGGAATAGGATTACATAAGGAAGAGAGTAGTGTCTGTGTCTTTCCCGCCAAAAAGAATAGCCGTTGCCTGCATAACTGTCTGTATGCCTGGTTCATGAAAACGTGTCAGCGGATTTAAGATTTAAATATATTGGAATAGAGAAATATAAGTGTAGCCGTCTTAGCTCAGCCGGTAGAGCGCATGGCTTTTAACCATGTGGTCGTGGGTTCGATTCCCACAGACGGCGTGTTTAACATTTTAGGTTGGGCCATTTGTTATATGGCTGCCTCGGCATAAATTTTAATTTTCTTTTGATTGCCACTTGCATTTGGAAGCTTTGATGATGCTAAGTGCATCTGAGTTGTGTTAGGTTTAGACTTTAGAGGCCCTGTAGTTTCCAAGTCCCGTGTCCTTTCAACAATCATCTCCACAATAAAAATTGAGACATTTCAGGCGTCCATGGTACAATCACGAGTCCACCCCCAATTTCTGTAACATTTTAACATAGTTCAGTTGAACAAACCCAACCCCAACTAATAGATTAAGAACTAAAAACTTGACTACACTATAAAACCACCTGGAGGCTTTTTCCTCCATAAGACCATTCTCTGACTCATCCAAATCTATTATATTGTTTTGCAACTTTGCACCATACTTGCATGAATATTAGCGATGAGAGACTATTTTCATTTTGATCAAATTCCCATTGCACAGACTTAAAAAAAAAAAAAAATGAATACGGTAGATCCTACAAATACATTTTCACCACAATTTGTAAAATATATGAAGCAGATTGTGTTTGTCACACGACCTAATGCATTGACACAGAAGTTTGACATGCAGAGCAGCACCAACGGAAATGTATTCATGCTTCTGCCATTTTTTCCAGCCCAGAAAATTAAATACTATATTTAATTTATAAATCAAAACAACGCAATGAGACTTGCTTAGCGCATCAGATTCAACAGGCTGTAATGGGCTAGCTTTGCTGAGTACCACTGCTGTACTCACTTAACAGCATCAGCAAACCGATAAAGATCAGAGGTTGAGTTCCTATTAGCAGCATTGGTAGGTGGGGAATTTGATACACCCACAAAACCTTCGATTGATGGTGATGGCCCAAACAATCCGGATGCAGGTTGATGAACAAAGCTCTGTTCCCGTGAAAAATCAATAAAGGCAGGATCCCCAACACCATGCCATCCATATGCAACATTGCGACTCATTTTTTGCCCAGTCCTATCAACAAGCATATCCCTGTGAACTCCGGCAAATGAACTGGTGGATGGAATACTATATGCAGGCGCAAGACCCACTCCAGTACCATGCATTACACTCCCAACTCCGGCCACTGTGCCAAGGACATGTTCAGGCAAAGAGCCCACACCAGATCCATACAACATAGATCCCGCAACAGAAGAATTGTTGATATGACCAGAAAATCCTCCATCCAACAAGCTCATTCGTAGGGAAGTACTATACAAGCCACTGCCTTCCACATGACCTGTAGCCCTTTGTTCATGCAACCCAATTCTTGGTGAGGATATCAGAGATGATCCTGTAAATCGTAGACGTTTTTTTTCATGACTCTTTAAGTTATTTGAGAACTCATTCTCATCTGCTTTTCTTTTTTGTGTCACCCTGTCTTCTATCTTTTTATTGAGGTCAGCGATTTCTTTCTCTAGCTTGTCTCTCGTTTCTATAAGTTGCCATCCAGGAAGAAGCTTTATTGGATCAAGTTTGCGATCTTCAAGAAGCTTTATTACAGATTTCAGAGCAGTCAACTGCTTCTCACTTGCTTCCTTCTGTAAAATGTCATTACAAGATTGCACTGTTAACTCAAGGAGGATGGTAATTTACTTTAACTTAGGATAAATTACTATTTAGTCCCTTGATTATGCTAAAACTAATGATTTGGTCCCATATTTTAAAAAATATGTGATTTAGTCATTCAAATTTGATTCCATTTACTATTTGGTCCATCCATCTATTTTTATCAATTTAAAAATTAGACAAAGGATTAAAAGGTAGTCTATGAAGGACAAAAGTGTTAATGATGGTAAAACTCAAAAACGAAAATGTTTATGGTGGTAAAAATTCAGGGACGAAAGTGTTTATCATTATCGGCAAAAGTTAAGAAAAATAGACGAAGTGATGAAAGTGTATGACGGAATCAAAACTTACGAACTAACTAATGAGTTTTTCAAAATATGAGGACCAAGTCATTAATTTCACTATAATACAGCGACTAAATAGTAATTTTTCCATTAACTTAGTGCAAGTTAGCCCATACCAGCAAGTAAGGTGAATTATTTGCTTCTCTCCTTCTCCTCTTTGATGCTTCGTTAGCATCTCGAAGGAATGAAGTCAGAAGTTTCTGAGGAGGAAACTTATCCTCGATCCCAAAAGTATAAGCTACATCAACAGCTTCAATTTTCATTCCATTGTTCATCATTCTCTCTAAAATACCTGGAAAATCAAGGATGATATAGCATAAAGTCAAATATGACAGCGGTCAATGCTCATGGATGGAAAGATAAGACAACATGTAACTTTGAAAAAAAAAATGAACACAGTAAACCTCAGAGATAATGCCAGTAAATTATCAAAAATTAAGAGCATATCCTCAAGTCCTCACAATTACTGCAAAGGCTGCTAACCACACAGCATCCTGGATGTATGATAGTGGTGAACAGTAACAGCAGCAAAGATACATTTTCCCACATACCAGAAATAAAACAATTTCTCCTCTCAGCTAGGTAGATTACAAATATCTACATATTTTATTAAAACTTCCCCCCTTAAGCCAGTTAGGTCTTTTTGTTTCTATAACATCCCCAAACCAAAATCTAATAGGCTATTGCTCCTTAGCCTTGCCCTGAGAAACAATCCAGTTGCTGTAGAGCGTAGACAACTCAAAGAACCTAACATAACAAGCATGCTTGATTCCACACTAATTTGCTGAGTTAGTTTTTCAAAAACTAATAGTATTGTTCTAATTGTTGAACACTGACTAAAAAAAAAAGGACCTATAACAAAATATTCAGGGGCATTGAACCACATAAGAAGCTGACTTGTAGAGGATGGAGATTAACAATAAAGGACTCTATGGACTAGAACATGATGACTTGGATACCAAAAGTATTTCAAAACAAGACAAGGAAAATGAAAGAAAAATATGTGCAAGAGAAGTTTATAATAGCTTATTTCTCTGCCTAAACTATGCTTCCATAGCATCAAATTTGATTAAACTTGCAGAAATAATGCCTAATTAAATGTATACTCCTGTAACTGAAATGTTTGTTAAATCCCCACACAGTCCAGACTCCAGGCAGCAAGCAAGATGCAAAGACAATGTGAATAGTATCTAAGATCAGTTACGGCATATGATTGTTTTCATGGAGACAAACCTTCTACTTTCTAATTCAAAAGCAGGCAATAAAGAATTTGATTCTTTTGACTGCCCATGGAGACATAAGTTCATAGTTAAATAACATCCAATCACATCACTGCAGCCCTTCAAGAATGTTATGACTTATGCATAGAGAAATTATTTTCAACTAAAGTTATGGTCCATATAAGCAACCAAAAACCTAAATAAAATGTTTGGCCCGTATCTGTCCACACAGTATGTCTCTTAGTGTGTAGTCATCAGAAGCCAACTTATAACTTTAGGAGCATAAATTGAGGAGGATGGAGACTACATAATTTAGAAGGATCCACCAATAGTGCTCCATGCTAAATTTACAGTCAGCTTCACAAAAAAAGAGAGATTTATTAATCATAGAAGAAAAATGTAAGTGATTTATGCAGTGGTGGATCTAGAAAAAAAATTTTCCATAGTCAATATATAAAAAATAAATAATAAAATAGTATAAAAATTAAAAATATAATATTATCAAATACACATACAAGTAATTAAAAGTCATATACCAATTTATTACATGTACAATTATACTATTTTGTCTTAATAAAGTTTATTATTAAAAAAAATTACAGTAGAATTTTGAAAGTGTATGAACTTTTAAATACTCAACATTCTTTTGTCTCAATTAATTTTAAATTTTATTAAAAAAAGAGTTCAATAATTAAATTTATGAGGGGTCAACATATTTAAATGTGTATATATACAAAAGAAATTCTAAGAAAAAGAGGGGTCAATTGACCCGCCATTTTCTAAACTAAATCCGCCACTGGATTTATGCCATACGCCTGAACAAAGCATCTGCAATATTAGGTGTAGACACTGAACATACAATTACATATTCTAACACCCAACAAACTTCCAAGGATATCTGTTTTCCCTGGCATCAAATCCCATGATATGCTGATTGCTATTAGATCTATCTCAACCATTATTACCTGATTTGTAGTTTTCCATAGTACGCCGTACGGGTATGGGATACACCAATTCTTATAATTTGCAATACTATGGGATAGGCTTAGTTAATACACTGTATGGGATCATAGTATAGTTAAACGCTCAATTCGTTTTGAATTATATGCATGAAAAATATGCAATTTAAAATAACTCTAATTTACATTGATTTAACTTTTAATCTATTATAATAAAGTCTATTTTATATGCTAACAATTAAAAAATATATATTTTTACGTATTCTATTTAATTAAAGCAATTATTTTTATTTCTTATATTATTTCCTTCTTTTTCAAATGCTATCTACTCTTTTTTTTACTTATCTTTCATAGAATTTGCCAATTTAAGTGCTTGGTACGTAGATGTATTGCGTTTGGGTACGAATAATCGGACACGTGTTAGAGGGGCTAGGTGCGATTTAGGTAACAATGATCTCAAGCAACACAAATCTATTTGGTAGCCAAAAGGAGAAAGAGGTGGATACAATCAACTTGATCTCTAAAAGCTACTTCTTGCCTCTTTCTGTTTGTGCCATATGTTTTCTCCTTAAAATGGTATCTTTGCATTTACTTCACATTATTACACATGCATGTGCCATATTCTATTATCACCATTAAGCAATCAAATATCAAGAGTGAAGAACACATTACTACATTAGCAACAAGAAGAAACGTAATCAACTATGATTTGAGATTTCTTAGATAAAATTAGGGGATGAAAAACTCAACAAACAACAATATAACAAAATAAACTCAACAAACAACAATATAACAAACATCAAAGCATACTTGAAAAAATGCATGAAACATACCTGAAACCCTGGCAACAAGAACTGGGGATCTTCTAAGTGCATCCGCAATCTGCTTTGAATTACTCAACCGAATCAAATCCCAAATATCCTCATTGGTAAAACCCTTTGGGATCCCATAACAACCGATTAAAAGAAGTAAACCTCTTGCATCAATGTCGCTGGATTTCCCCACACCACCCTCAGCTATAAGCCTCTTTCTCCAAGCGACTGCAGCCTGCTCCGCTTCCTGCTTCAGGGCGGAATCAAACTCAATGCCATTGTCAATTATTCGTAAAAAGAATTCCAAAACTAAAATGCTAGCTTTCCTCCCAGGAGTCATGTGAGAATCCTTGGTGTAGGCTCGGATTCCCTGCAGATAAAACCGCCCTATGCAATCTAGCACTAGCTTAGCCGGATTTGGAGCACATTTTAGTGCAGGAGGAACTTCAGCTCGAAGCTTCGGGATATCGGATAGATGTGAGGTAAGATATTTACGGAGGCCTTTGCCACACATCATCTCGCAAAGACTTAAGAGCTCCGACTTGGCTGGTGCGGAATTTGTTGTGACTATTTCCGTTGTTTGTTTCCCAGTCACTGCTGTTGGAGGGGAATCGGAAGCCGACTGAATTACTTGTGGATATTCCTGATCACCGGAGCAGGCATCAATGGCCCTTTGGATGAAATCAAGGTGACATTGCAATTCCTGATATCTACCATAAAATTCGCTAATGACAGTGGAGAGATTGCTGAGTTCTTCAATAGAGTTGAATAAATAAGTTCCCTTTGGTACATCATCTTGGGGTTGTTGTTGGTCAGATACCTGAAGAGCAACAATTGGGAGCTTTTGTGGTTGGCCTTTGAGCTGAGGCTGTAGTGGTGTTTGAATGGATTGCTGTTCCTGCTTAACTTGGGCGAGGGGAGCTGTGCGGTCTGTGGAATTGAAGATAGAGGACATGGGCATGGAAGGTTTCTCCATGGTAGAGATTTAGTGCCCTAATTTTTGATAATTCAGAATTCAGATTTTTTTTTTTTTTTTTTATAATAGGGGAGCAGAAAAGACCTAATGATTTTCACCCGTACGATGTTGTTGTCTAGTTGATGAATGGGATACCGCTTGCTTTGGTCTATGTAATTTTACTTTAATACAAATAAATATTTTTTATTACGAAAAATAAAATAATTTAATAAAATTTTATAATTTATTTAACACAGTCTTTATAAATTAATATTTTTTAAATAACAAATTATGAAAATTTTATTAATTTAAAAATAATTATTATTATGAAAATTATATGGAATGTAATTTATTATTATAATTTAGTATAATTTACTATAATAAATGAGTAGTTTTTTTATAATTTTTTCTCAAAATTTGTTATATATAATTTATCTATTAGAATTTTAAAAGAGTATTATACGCCTAACATTTTTTACATTAAAAAAATTATTATATAATTTATCTATTAGAATTTTAAAAGAGTATTATATGCCTAACATTTTTTATATTAAAAAAATTATTTTCTTATTAAATTGATAAATTTTTTATAATTAATAATTTTATAAAAAAACATCAATTTGTAAAAACCACATACAATAAATTATAAAATTTTATTAGTTCACCTTATTTTTCATAATAAATTAAATTTATTTTATAAAAAAAATAAATAATAATAGAATACACCATTTGTTTTGCATTGTAGTTTGATCCCTGTTGGGATTTTTTTTTTCTTTAATAACTTTTTTTTATTTCTATCTATCATGTTTTCTCACAAATACTTTTGTGACAAAATAAGCCCATTCCAGAGAAAAATTAGGAATTATATATTTTTTATTTTGAATTAAAAAATTAAAATTTCCCTCCATCAAAACATTAAAAAATTATATAAAAATTTGAAAATAATGAATAATCTTGCTTTATAAAACTTTATTTTACCTCTGTCAAACAGAGTGCTAGTCTCATGTGATAGAGGTAAGAAATTATTGAATTATCATAGGTGATTTGATTAATATTTTTGTCTTGGATTAGGATCATAGTATTAAAGAATCATGAAATAGCTTAGGTTAGGATCAAAATAAATTTATCCATTGCATATGAATATTGTTTGGTTAAGCATTAAAATACTTTCATTAAAATATGAAAAAACTAGCTTGAATTTGCTCAGTAGTTATAGAATTTTTCTTTTTTTTTTTTTTAAAGATAGATTAGAGTTAAATACCCATAAACCAATACCATAGAACCTTAACGCAAAACTAAGGAGAAGAACTGAAGAGAAGAAGCAAAAACTCTCCCCTTCACCATCCTCTCTGAACCGCCACCCTTTCTGAATCGAAATTGGTTCGCCAACAGGGAAGAACATGCGCCAACACCGCATCAGGAGCTCCATCTGATAGCAAAGCCTCCAAAAAACACAACTAAAGCCCATCATCCTTGGCAGCATTAAAACCTAAAGCCCACAAGTAGAGCCATAGTTCAAGGCATTGGGAGGGTGCAGAGAGCAAAGCTCATCGTCTTTCTTAGTTTCTTTTAGCCTTGGGAGTCTATCGTCGAACAGGCAAACGGGTGCCTGTTACCTTGGAGATGCTTACCACCTCAACCACTCCACTACCTAGCAAACACATAAGAAGTCTTCAAAACCGAGTATCCTCCAGTGATCATCTCGACCAGCATGCAATAGCCACAAACAGAAAACACAAAATACTCATATACACCCAACCCATAGGTGGGGTGGATAAATCCATGGCCGGCCGGGAGAGGAAGAAGCCACAGAAAGCCAAGTTTTAGCCTCATCCTGAAACTTTGCAATGAACGCATACATTCACATCAGTTTTGTTTCTTTTTTTTTTTTTTTTAAGGTCAGCAACTGCAATAAGCCAGAATTTGGTAATCTTTTGGTCTCAAATTGATCACATGAGGAAATCATTCATAAGCAGACAAAAGAACTAGTTTGCATGTCATGAAGGATGGCAGGATAAAAGATTTAAAGGTAGTGGATTTATGTGAAATTGGGTTTCAAAAATAATTGCCGTACTTTTATTTACACTTGAATCAATCAATTGCCTGCAGTTACAATACAAAACTTGCACATTATTTACAAGTATAAGATTACATCATAGAAGCTGACATTATATACCAGGTAACTACAAGACTGTTGTTGTATCAGATACGTGGATAGTCTGATCTGACTGATTTATAACTACCGGGTTTCCTGAAGCATCCAGATCAACTATTGCAGTATCACCAGGCTTAAATCCTCCCGCAAGTAAGGCTTCGCTTATGGGATTTTCAATTATTTGAGTAACTGCTCTCCTAAGAGGTCGAGCTCCATAAATCTTGTCATAGCCTTGTTGGCATACAAGGTCCTTGATAGACTCAGACACCTCCAAGCCAATCCCAAGAGATATTAGCCTTTCTTTCACCTCTTGCAGCATCAGATTTAAAATCTTGAGCATCTGAAAATAAAAATAAAAAGTTGATGTGAAGTCTATGTGAAATGACTCTGCTTACATATGATATTAGGTTTCATGCTACTCGCTTTTATAAGAATACCCACAAGTCCTAGAACTCAAATTTTTAAGTTCAAACGAGTAAATGGTAATACTTCTGAACATCCAAGACTACCTATCAAAGTAGAGGGAAAAAATTATAGACAGTGATCCTGGAGACAATGGATAAAGATTGCAGACTTCCACTCATAAATGTCACTGGTGTTAAACAAGGAATATTTACAAACCTGAGCCTTCTCAAGGGGATGGAATACCACTACTTCATCTATCCTGTTGAGTAACTCTGGGCGAAAATACGCCTTGAGTTCTTCCATTACCAATGCTTTTATTCCAGCATATGAAGTTGACTCATCATCTGCAATCAAGAAACCGATAGAGGTGCGTCCCCCCTTTGCAATGGCAGTAGAGCCCACATTTGAGGTCATTACAACCAACGCATTTTTAAATGATACTCTCCGTCCCTGTCAATCCAGTCTTTCCAGGATAAGAAACTACGGGAATATCTCTAAAGAAAAGAATTTATAGAAAATTTGATAAAATATTTTCTCAACTATAAATGTGTTTTTCCTTGTCTTGAGATAAAACTGAATAACTTTTATTTTGTTGAAATTATTATTTGAAACAAATGTGCTATAATTATTACAAACCTGAGAATCTGTAAGGTGGCCATCTTCAAACAACTGAAGGAGCATATTGAATACATCAGGATGAGCTTTCTCTATTTCATCCAGTAAAACCAGTGTGAAAGGTTGTCTTCTAATAGCTTCTGTAAGAGTGCCTCCTTCACCATAACCAACATAACCTGGGGGTGATCCTATTAATTTGCTCACGGTGTGTCGTTCCATATATTCACTCATGTCCAGTCTCAGCATTGCAGACTCCTGAAAAGTGTCAAGGAAGAAGCAGAAGAGAATCAGAAGGTTGAACCAAAGAGTTAAGGATCATAATCTAATTTTAAGAGTTGCTAATGCTCCCTGTGGAATGTGTGATGATGTCAGAATACAAAAATTTGTACATTTGCATACATCCATGATATTTTCATAACGATACAAGCATATAAATTTCTAACAAAACAAAAAACCTCACACTGGAAACCTATGGGAACGGATAAGATGTTCAAAGTAGGAAAACTATAAATAAAAAAGAAAAACTACAGGTCTAGTTGGACTTTAAGTGACAAAGTTGTGTGAAAAATGAAAGAAGCCTCACCGAACCAAAATAGCATGCTGCCAAAGCTTTTGCTAGTTCAGTCTTGCCAACCCCAGTTGGGCCACAAAACATCATTGCTGCTATGGGCCTGTCAGGATCTTTCAAGCCAACTCGAGACCTTTTAACTGCTCGAGATATTGCAGCAACAGCCTCATCTTGACCAATGACCCGTTTTCTGAGCTGATCATCTAGACTTACCAAAAACATTCTTTCATCAGCAGTGAGCTGCTGAACTGGGATTCCTGACCAAAGTGAAGCCACTGCAGCTATATCATCTGGGCCCACTACTATTGGCCTGAAAAAAAAAAGGCATAAATTCAGTTAAAAATAGAAATTAAGTACTGAACCCTAAACAAAATACAGCCCTATTTTATCCCTTAAACATAATTTTGGGGTCCAAAAAACATACTCATCATCATCATCTGATGTAACAGGTACATGGGCCTCCAAAATGATTTCACCAGAGTCCTTTGTGTTGGAAGTACTGCCATCATTTTTTACCTTACTTGCCAGAACCTGCTTGTATTAGAATTCGAAATCAATGATGCTATCAGCAGACTATGTAATTGTGTAATTGGTCCACAGAAACGATATAATTACCACTTCATGCATGGCCTGAACAGTTCTAATTTCTTGCCAATAGTCATCAGGTGACTTCGAAAGGATACAGGTCTGTTGTTCTTTTTTCTTCCTATGGGCCTCAATTCGTGCTCTGCTTCCTGCCTCATCAATAAGATCAATAGCTTTATCCGGAAGATATCTATCAGCAATATATCTTGCTGACAGATAGACAGCAGCATTTATGGCTTCAGGTGTGAAAATGCAGTTGTGATGGGCCTCATATTTCTGACGAAGACCTAACAGTATTTTAACAGCATCCTCCTATACATTTTTGCAAGCTCTCAGTACATTATTAATAAACAGATTAGGCCATACATGTTAAAACTAGATGAAATGCAAGCAATCGACCTGGTTTGGTTCATTTATTGACACAGGCTGGAATCTTCGAGCTAATGCTTTATCACTTTCAAAATGTGTTCTGTATTCATCTATCGTAGTGGATGCCATGCACTGCAAGGGGTGCACACATTATTAAACACAAGATATATAAGTAAATTCCATATGAGAATATAAAATTGTCCAACTAAAAATCGCTTTATATTCTTCATTGGCATAGCTTGAGCAATTAACTCATAGAAATGATATTCCTCTTATGACAGAAAACCAATACTCCCTGTATCCATAAAGGTTCTCACCTTTCATTTTTCATAGTACGAAAACATAATTAGTAATATGCCATCTCACATTTTTCATTCCATTTTTCCTTTTATACCTCTCATTATTTTCTAGACAAATTGGCATCTTTCTCTTCAATTAGAATTGTTTATCTTGAAAATATATAAATTTTCAATCATAGATACCTGGAATGATGTAACCCTTGGTAAGTGGCATGGGTATGGGAATATAATTAGTAATATTTTATATTTGTATTCCCAAGAAACTCTCACCTAAGCAGTCAAATATTATTCTCACCTAAACCCAATAACAATAAAAAAGCAAGAGTCCATTTCTCTGCTACTTCTTTTCTCTCTGTTTTTCTTCTTCTCATTCTTCCTTGGAAACCCTGTTTTGGCAAACTGAATCACAAACTACAGCGTTCTGGAATGCCAAAGTACAGAGTTATGGTACACGCATATAAACCATCTCAGATAGCATACTGTTAACTAGGATAAAATTCTATAGAAGGCTTAGACGTTAGGAATTCATTAACATCATTATATATGCATTATTACATCAGAAAAATCACCTGTAATTCACCCCTCCCAAGTGATGGCTTCAGTAAATTAGCAATGTCAAGTCCAGATCCCTTGTTTCCCCGTCCAACTGTGCCAGTCCCAACAAGTGTATGAACTTCATCAATAAAAAGAATGATATTACCTGCAAGGCATGCATACCATGAGTAAGCAATAATTAATGCGCTCTATTCCTAAATACAATTTCAGATGAAGCCACCTTCTTTCAGTATCTCTCCTATTAGTGCAGTAACGCGTGCCTCTAATTCTCCCCTTTCCTTTGCACCAGCAATTAGTAGTCCCATATCCAAAGACATTACACGTTTTGCCTGTAAAAATAAAATGACGAGCTATTCAAATTTGTAAAGCACGAGTTTCTTAATGTGAGTACAAACAAACTCATCTCGAATGTGAATATTTAACAAAACTAAAAATATGAACAGCAATCAGTTCAGAAAAACATACTAAGAGAAAAACAGGAACATTGGCCTGTGCAATACTAATTGCTAGTCCTTCGGCAATGGCTGTTTTTCCAACCCCACTTTCACCAAGAAGAATAGGATTGTTTTTGGTTCTGCGGCAAAGTATCTGAATAATTCTTTCAATTTCAGTCTCTCGGCCAATAACAGGGTCGATGAGTCCTTCACTGGCACGAGCAGTAAGATCCACACAGAATTGAGTCAGAGCACTTTTCTCTGTCAAAACAAAAATATGAATTTCAAAGTCTTCCTCTCTGTTCTTACAATTTTAGGAAACTAAGAACGCAAGTATTTTTTTACCTCTCGTTTTCTCAGAGGATCTTAATGCAGCAGCTTTCTTAGAAAAGTATTTTTCACGTGATCCTTTGGATTCCACAGATAATTGTCTTCCATCTTTAGCAAGCTCACCCTGAAGTCTGGTGACTGCTACAGCTGCCAAGTGATCTACATTTGCCCCCAGTCTGAAATCATTCTTTGAGGACCATGATTAGAAAAGAAGGTGCACACACACACACACACACACACACACACACACACATGCTTCAACAATAGAACATCAATCATCAATCGTTTTCATCAGGATAAAAAGTCTGGAACGAATATTTGGACAATGGTAAAAGAGAATCCAAAAAGACATGTATTCCTACAAATAGCCATCTAGCAAAAGGGCATAGAAATAAAGAAGAAAACAGTTATCAACAAATATTAACAAGTACCTCTTCAGGACACGAGTGGCACTCCCATCATCAACAGTGAATAACCCAACGGCTATATGCTCGGGTGCGATGAAATTATAGCCCATTGTCCTCGAATACTCAACGGCAGCCTCAAATACTCGCTTCGTGCTAATAGAAAATGGCACATCTGTGGATGAAGTAGTACCTCCCCCTCCACCTCTCTGTGTACTAGAAGCCGAAGCATTAGCGTCATCAGCATCGGCATCACTGCTCCAAATGTTTCGAACAACTTCACGGGCTTTATCAATCTTAAGGCCAGAGCCAAGAAACCCATTTGGGTCGCGATCCTCCCCGATTAAACCCAGCAAGAGATGCTGGGTAAACACCATGTCCTTGCCCAAGGCTCTGGCTTCTTTCTGAGAAAATATCACCACCTTTATTGCTCGCTCCGTAAATCTCTCAAAAACTGCAGAAATAGGAAGAATTCTACGTTTTCTACGCGAACGAGAACATTTAAAAGAAAGGGGATTATGTGGGCGGTGCCTTTGTGAGATGGAAATGCCAAAACAAGATGAATAAGAGGAAGAGATTATGTTGTTATTAGAACTAAATGTTAACAGAGGATCGATTCTCTGTGAACGGGATGGGTTAAGCGGACCCAAATCCCATCTCGAGTGAACTGATAGAGGTGATGAAGATAAAACTTCCATCTTCTTGTTTTAGGTTTCAGTGAATGATTACCAGGTATGCTTGCTTATAAATAAAAAATATAAACTTTCCCTCTAATTGGGGTATCTGAAAAAAATCTGCAAGAAGAAACAAGAAGAGTATAAGAGAGAGAGAAGGAAGGAATTGAGTATAACAGCTGAAAAAGAGAAGGAACTAGGAAGGGTTGCTTAACACGTCAAGCCACCAACCAATGAGTTTTCGCATGTTTTCCATCTTTAATTTTTTTATTTTCTTTTTCTTATTTATCGGGGTTTGAACAGAATACTGTACATATTCGCCAAAAGGCCAAACCCAAAAGCCTTGACTGCCATGCGATGGATGAAAAGTAAGCGAGACCCCCAGAGGCCTGGTCGCCCACGGAAGCCAATGTCTCTCCAGGCTGCGCCTGCGTGCAAAAAACGTGCCACCCCTCACCCTCCGATGTCAACCTCATGCCTCGTCTATTATATGATGAATCTGTCGCGGATCCCGTGTGTTATTGGATCTTTTGTCCTTGACCCAGTTCGGCACCGGTTTCCAACTTTGCTTTCCCTATAATGCATTCTAACTTTGGTAGGACTAGGAACATTGGAGGAGTTAATCGAAAAATGAACAGAAGCTGGTCGGCTAATCCTAGGCATTTCAACCAGGGAATTTACATAAAAACTGCACAATTAGCATCTTGCTTCCGTTGCGTTGACTTGTTACAGAGCAACGAAACTGCAGGGTCCCACTTCAGGTATGTTAACTAGAACTCAAGAAGGGTATCAACTATCAAACTATGAAATCCATTCAATGCAAAATAAAAAAGGGTGGAAATGAAATTTATAATTCATAGGCATATTAACAAGTAGCTTTTTCTCTAAACTATTGAACTGCCAACAAATGATGCGGCTAAGAATGTGCACACAATTTCTGTTAACCGCCACATCTAGTTAACAACAGGGAAATAAAACAAATTAAAAAACAAAAATACTAATATGTTCTATTTTACAAAAAATTTCTTTGATTTTTACAAACAGGCTCATGTTCTTGACCTAGCATCTGTCAGTGCTTAGTCATTCTTGTATATGAAACATATGAGTGTCGATTAATCTGTAATCTATAAAACAAATGTTAGATTCCATATAACTTTATTCACTCGCTGGCAAAGGATGTTGGGATGTTGCATCGCCTTTAGACGGAGTTGATAATGACTTTATTATCCTTGATTTATCCATTGAATCAGCACAAACCAGGGATTAATGGCCGGAGACTGGTTACACATCTGCATCTCCAAGGTGAATATTCAGTGTCTGGAATTAGATTCTACAATAGATTGCCTCCACTCTGTTACTTGATTTGCATAAAATTTAGAGTAATTTTCATCCATTGTCTTTGAACCTTAAGGATTATTTTAATAAAGTCTTTCAATTTCAATTTGTATTATAAAAATCATTTAATTTTAATTTTATATTAGCTAAAATTCTTTTAATCAGATTCTTTTTGAAATTGTGGCGGCTTTAACATAATAAAATATTTTTTTCTTTGACACGTGTATTTTAATAATAAAAAATAATTTTCTCTCTCCATTATCTCTTTATTCTTTCTCTTCATTCAACGTGATAAATCAAAATTAATAACAAATCAAAACTACTTGTGTTTCAATTAAAATTAATATATAAAGAAAAGAAAATCAACATTTAGAATAAAATAATAAGAAATATAAATCATCATGTATTACAATACTCATATACAATATCAATAATTTCTATAATATTTCAATCAAACCTAGATTTATCACAATAGCCAAATGAGTGCATGAGAGAGAACACAAATTTAATCAACACATTCATCACAATACCCTAGGTGAGAGAGAACTCACTTGCACAACATTGGAAAAGTTCACAAAACCCACATGTAAAAGGTATTTTGGATCGACAAGTTACATGGAGAGAGTAATAAGGAACAATTTCAATTAACAATGGGATATTTCTAAACAATTAATTTTTTTTTGTTTAAAATTTTGTAGTTGAATGAGTTTTTGATCTTTTTTTAATTTTAGCTACTGAATAAAGTTTTTCTAGAGAGTTTTTTTTTTTAAAAAAACTCTCTAGAAAAACTTTATTCAGTAGCTAAAATTAAAAAAAGATCAAAAACTCATTCAACTACAAAATTTTAAGTATCTATTTACGAGGATTAAAGGCAATAAACCCATTTTCAATTCACAATGAAATGTGAACAGATGGCCATAAAAAAATTAAACAGAATTTAGAAAAAAAAAAAGAATCAATTACACTATACATCTCACACTACCTATATCATAAATAGGGTAAAATAAATAAAAAGCAAGGTGACTGACAATGGATCGAAAGCTAAAACTTTGAATAGATATGTGGTGTCGGGTTTATAGATTTGCAAACCAAACATCTACTTGAAAGGGAGGCTTTAAAACTTTGAGCAGATATTACTTCTATAGCATCAATTTTGAAATGACGTATGATTGTGATGAATAAACAGATCTGGATGAAGAATTGTTTGTCCATACTCATCACAATATCCAAACTTAATTACCAATTAGACTTGGGACAAGTTGACAAGACGATGAGGCTATGTGCGACTGTAAATGCGATGAGGCAAAAATCATACTTTGAATAGCTCTGTTTAGGGGCAGTGTTAAAAAGAGAGAGACAATAGAGAGATAGAGAGGACATAGATAATGGAGGGAGAGAGAGAGAGAGAGGATAGAGAGATAAAAGAGAGATAAAAAAAAATGTTGTTTTATTATTAAAATACCATCTGCTAGAGAAACATTTTTTAAATAGTTTTTATTACGCTTAGGAATGTCCACATCGGTAATCGGTCAAAGTACCCATCGAAAAATGACTTAATAAACTTTATGTTGTATTAAATTAAAGTTTAAGTATTTTTATAATATAAGAATTGAAATTCGGGGATTTTATTGAAATAAGCCCTAGATGATGGATGAAAATTAGTCTAAAATTTATAAGAACCTTCCAAAAGACTTCAAAGTCAAGCCCTGACCATCAAAGCTGAGTTGCTAAGGTTTAACATGGGCTCTTTATCGATAATCCTTGCATGAGTCAAGATTATTAGTAAATAGCCTATGTAAAACAAAGAAAGGTGAGGTCATCGGCCCTTTTGGCCGACCACTCCAATGCTTAAATTAGAAAATAATAATATGAAAATGAAAAAAATAAAAGAATAATGTAGTATTGATTTGGACAATGTGTATGTGTATTTATAGGCTTTAGGAAAAATGGTCATTGTCTTAATCACAGAAACAATCTTCAGTTGACATCCCTAGATTGCCTCCTGATAATCCTGCTTTATTTTTGCTTGATGCAATTATTGCTCGGTATAAATTAAGCTCGGCTTGTTTCCCGAGTGACAACATTACTCTTGTTGTTGTCCAGCTCAGGACTAGGTCGAGCTATCTTTTTGTTTGGTTGATACTGTTCAGTGTTGGATAATTTGGCTCCATCGCTAATGTTTTGACTGCCACATTAGATCTTTTATTCCACGCGCTAACTATTTGACTTTTTCTTGGACGGATAGTATTAGATTACCTCTACTCTATTCCTTGATCTATGTAAATTTTATGAGAACCTTCCAAAAGACTTCAATGTCAATACTTGACCATCAAAGCTGAGTTGCTAGGGTTTAACATGTGCTATTTACCAATAATCCTTGCATGAGCAACTGCCACCTTGAAAGTGATGGAACCGATTTGCATCTCTTACAATAATCCTCCGTCCATATATGCACGAAATATACTTGAAGGCTAAATGACAGTCATTGCAAACCCGAAGATTCTTCGTGACTCGAATTGCCATTCCTGAATTAATCATCAGAATTCCAAAAGCCACAGCTAGTTTCTCACTGTGATAGTTTAAGATGTGCTCCTTATCTTCCTCTTCCACATCATGCAGAGCACATGATAGATCTGGTATATACCCAGCCAACTTCATTTCAATCGTCAAGCTCTCGACTTTTCTGTAAACCTCTTGCCAATATGGGTTTTCATGGTCAGCTGTGTGGAACCCATGAATTTCACTGCCATACTCAATCACACTAAACGCTGCAGGTTTCTTCAGGCCCTTATTCTTCATATCTTGTCTCAGTTTCCCAACTTCTTGCCACCTGTTTGAAGCTGCATATATGTTTGACATTAACACATAGTATCCCGTATGGTTTGGCTCAAGCTGGAATAGATTGTTGGCTGCAATTTTACCTAATTCCATGTTCCCATGGATTTTGCAAGCCAAAAGCAGAGCACCCCATACAGAATCATTTGGAGGTGCTGGCATTTCTTTAATAAGATCAAATGCTTCCTGCAAGAGCCCAGCTCGTCCAAGCATATCAACCATGCAAGCATAGTGTTTCATCTCTGGTGTCACGGACTTTGTCATGTCTCTGAAACACTTTCTCCCTTCATCAACAAGGCCTGCATGGCTACAAGCAGAAAGAATTGATGTGAAAGTAATGTGGTTTGGCTCAACACCTTCCTCTTGCATTCTAGAGAAGAGTTTCAGCGCTTCTTTTCCATATCCATGCATGCCATACCCAGAAATCAATACATTCCAAGAACAAACATCCCGCTCACTTGGATGAATACCACTGAATATTTCCACAGCAGTTTCTAGGTCTCCACATTTGGCATACATGTCCATCAGCGCATTCCAAAGGTTCATGTCAACTTTCATTTTACTATCAAGAATAAAATCATGGAATTTCCTTCCAAGATGGGACGAGCCCAAATACGCACAGGCTGCAACCATGATCAATGCTGTCACTGGGTTAGGTTCACATCCAGAATCACGCATCTCATCAAAAAGTAGCAGAGCTTCACTGGCTTTTCCATTTTGGGTATAGCCCGAAAGCAGAGAGTTCCACGAGATAGAATTTCTTTCATCCATCATATCAAAAACCAAGCAAGCCTTATCCATATCCCCACATTTGGCATGCATAGCAATAACTGAGTTGGCAACACATATTTCCTCGAGAAACAAATGGCGAATGGCATAACAATGAACTGATTGAGCCCTCTTGGCATCTCCTAATCGACCAATAGCAGAGGCAACGCTCACAATAGTAACTGAATCCGCCAAAAGCCCCTCCTGTTGCATTTTTTGGAACAAAATGAGAGCCTCTTCAGGTTTCTCAGCCTGTTCATAGGCTGTGATCATTGCTGTCCAGCAAACTAAATCCTTCATCGACATTTCGTCGAAAATCTTGCGACCATCACAAAATTGATCGCCTTTTGCGTACATGTCCACCAAAGCAGCCTCAACATATAAATCCGAATCGAATCCAGTTTTCAAAGCATCTCCATGAGCCACTTTCCCTAGAAGAATCAACGAGTTCGAAGCACAGACCTTAAATATGAAAGGAAAAGTGTAGTTGTTCGGTGAAATGCCGGCTCTGTGCATGACCGAATATAACTGCAACGTTTCGAAACAGTGGCCACCATTTGCATAAGCCCGAATCATCGTATTCCAAAGGAAAGAACTAGGCTTGTCACCATGGATATTAATATGATCGAACAACGCTCTAGCGGAATTGGGGTCTCCAAATTGAGCATATTTGATGATAATTTGGGCACCCAAGTGAGGGCTTTTATCGATGAGACTGGTGGTGGTGAGAACCGAATGTATCTGTTTGAGAAAAGCCAAGCCATCACAGGACTTCAGAAGATTGTCGTAAATGACTTCTGTTGAATCAGGAGAGTAGCTAAAAGTACAGATAGAGATGAACGAATAGAAAGGGCAAGGGTTTAAGAGAGGTTTACGAGAGCCTAAAAAGAAGTGGTGATGCAGTGACCCCAGACGCTGCATTCCTTTGGATCCCCGTCACATGAAGGACATTGCACCATGGAGGGTTAAGCTTAAGCACAAGAACAAATGTCCTGACACCCAATAAAAATGGGGACATAAAAATTGTTCTGATCTAAAATAGACAAGGAATTCAAAATACAGGTTAAAACAGAAAATATAATTTTATATATATATATATATATATATATATATATATATATATATAAAGCTGAATTTATATCTTGAAACAAAAATATACGTCCAAGGTCTCATTATAAAAATAAAGCAAAATCTGGGAGCATAAATGGACGACATAATTGGAATGGTGATCTGAGATTCAATTCCATGGCCAGGGGGGCTTATGCCATGCATTCAACATTTCAAAGATGGTGTCAGGGCCTCAGGGGTTACAACAGAAAGTACAATCCAGTAATGCTCCCCCATATCTTTCGCCTGGACCAATTCCAAGTCACAGCCATACTCAAGTAACTGGGAAGCCTGCACTCAAAACCCATTCGATCACTACTTCCAAATGGGGTATATAACATAAGAATCATTAAATAGGGTATCCAGAAGATGAGTCAAGTTAACATGATTTATATTCAAATTTCATCCTATTAAAAAACTTGAAATTGAAAATTAAATTCGAATTTATTTAACTTTTATTTGTTTCATATGAAAAAAAAAAAAAAAAAAAAAAACTAACTAAAGGTGGAAAAAATACTAAAGTTAAACTCATTGAACTTGACGTTATAAAAATTTTAAGTAAATTTATTAATTAATCTCAAACTAAAGCTGCAGCATAGGGATTATTATGTAATCTTGGTGGATTAAAAAGTAGTTTTTATTACATTTATATACACGTAAAGTCTTTTATTAATTAATTTTATTTATTTACATACATAAAAAAAAGCATGTCTTCGAATAAATTTTACCATTTCCTGCGAGTTTAGAATTGGATTCCGTCAATAGTGACTGCCTTATCGCCAAAAAAATTAGTGTCAGGACACATTCAAATCAATGCCCTCAGCATGCAATGCCCAGTCCAGTTGCCCTTGGGATGGGCCAACACCCGTGGCTGCTTGCTATGGCTAAGTAAAATTCGGTTCAAATTGAAAAATCGAATCGAATCGAATTAATTCGGTTCAATCGATTTGATTTTAAAATTAAATCGGTTTGGTTCGATTTTACATTATAAAAATTTCGATTATTTCAGTTCAGCTCGGTTTTGAAGAGAAAAAAATCGGTTAAACCGAACCGAACCGATATATAGTCAAATCAAACTAAATCGAATTGAATCGATTTTTGAATTGATTTATTTTTATGAAAAATTTATGAATTATATTTAATTATATACATATTAATTGTTTAATTTCAATGATTAATGGTTATTAGGTTCAAATCAAAGTTAAAATTAGACTAAATAACTTGAAAATCAAGTCTAAATTAAAAAATTAATAAAAAATCAAACCGATCGGTTTAAACCTAACTGAACCGAAATAGAACGGTTCGGTTCGATTCAGTTTTTCACCCATTTCAATTCGATTCGATTTCTAAAATTTACGATGTCACGACCCAACCTATGGGCCGGACCGGCACTAGGACCTGGGCCAGCCTAAAGCCCCCGAGGCCCGTAGTAGCCTTAACTATTCATTTACCCAACTCTAAGGCCCATTTGGGCCCAATATCAAGAAAACAAACGGACAGAGTCCGACCATAAAATGGACTTTCCAACGGGGAGTTTTCGACTCACCCGACCTGTAAACATAATAAATACTCAATTGGGGAGCTCAGCTCACCCTCCACATACTCATATCCTCATAAAAATAAATGGGAGCTCAGCTCCCTCATCCAATCCATCAAACATGCATATCATTATACGTTTACAGGTTCAACATGATAATAATATTACAGACCATAATCAAATAAATACTTCTAACACATGCGGAAATTCTAGGAGTAAATAAAATTACACAAATATCGATAATCCACCTGCGAAGGAGAAAAGCAGGTTAACCAAAATAAAATCCTCCTTTGAAAAATTATTGAACAGGAGTGAGTGTTCGACTCAGAGAGTAAAATATCAATTTTAACCATAATCTCTATAACTATCTAAAACTAATGCACCCTGTAGAGTGAAATGCAACATCAACAACATTTTCACATCATAACATCAAAAAGGTAATTTGGAGCACTCACGCACCCTGTAGCATCAATCATAACATATGGGAGCTGATACCCTATACAGCTCTCTTAAATCCAACTCGTGCCAAGAACTCAAGCCGACTTTCGCTTAATAAACCAAATCGAGGGTCCCAAATAAGAACTCAAGCTGTGACTACCCCCCGAAGGATCGGGCCCCAGTGAAGAACTCAAGCCGTGACTACCCGTCCTATCCATAGTCCACACCACATCACACACACGCCAACGCACGCACACTGCTCCAAATTACCACAACAACATCCATGGCACTTTAACAGTTATCAATGCAACATAAATCGTGCCTAGAGTTTAACTACATAAATATATGCATATAAGTGATGCATGGGCATGCTTGAACATATAATAATAGTGAAATTACAATTAAAATTAATATTTTACTCACAGACTTGACGACAATCACTGTGGCGGCTGGACGGAGGAAGAAGGCTGTCCCGGCTCACCTGACAATTTTATTACAATCATTTAATAAATTTGACTCAATACAAACAAAGAAAAAGACCAATACGTCCTAAGTCGTGCCGAAAATCGCGAGTCTCCCTATACCTAGGACCTACCCAACCTGCAAAAGGGCTCAAAACACACTTCTATATTCACAATCCATATGTCCACAACTCAATCACATCACACAACCCCTCCTGGGCCCACCAAATCAATCATCCATCACAATATGTAAAATTTCAATTTAGTCCTTATAATTGATCATTTTTGCAAAAACTGCTCAAATAAGCTCTAAAAATTATAAAACTACCTTGCATGGTCCTTAGAAATATTACTAAGCTATTGCAAAAAGAATCGTAATTTTCTAAGCTACCACGAATATTTTATGGATTTAAGCACTAGAAAATTACGAAAAAGTAAGGTTCGGGTTTACCTTTGCCGATTCCGACTTCGGGAACGCGCTCGGGATGCATGACAATGGTGGGGTAGCCAAAACCTCGATCCAATTCGGAGACTTTTCCGTGAGTGCATGCGGCGAGAAATTGACAGATCCGACAAGCCGAATTCCGCGAATTGAGGATACCTACACGAAGCCCAATAATAATATATAAAAAAACCAGGGGTGTTACATTCTTTCCCCCTTACAGAAAATTCGTCCTCGAATTTTACACAAGGCAGAATAAAGTACATGATTACACATTGAACAGATAAGGGTACTTACTACGCATGTCCCGTTCTGACTCCCAGGTGCACTCTTCCACTGACTGGCTCCTCCACAAAACCTTAACTATAGGGATCTGTTTTGATCTTAGCTGTCTCACTTGGTAGTCCACTATGGCTATAGGTTGCTCCTCAAATGTCATGTTCTCCTTTAGTTCTATTACATCCGACTGTAGTACATGAGAAGGATCGAGAATGTATTTCCTGAGCATGGAGATGTGAAACACGGGATGAACGTGAGAAAGGTTGGGTGGTAGCTCCAACCAGTAGGCAACTGCTCCAACTCTATCAGTAACCTCAAAAGGTCCAATATACCGAGGTGCCAACTTGCCCTTCTTTCCAAATCTCATGACTCCTTTCATTAGAGAAACCTTCAGGAATACATAGTCGCCCACTGCAAACTCCACATCCCTCCGTCTGGGGTCTGCATAACTCTTCTGCCTACTGAAAGCTGTTTTCAGTCGTTCCCTGATTAAAGGAACTATCTCTGAAGTGTACTGCACTAGGTCTACATCATGCACCTTCGCTTCCCCCATTTTCATCCAACACAGAGGAGACCTACACTTTCTTCCATATAGTGCCTCATAGGGTGGCATCCCTATGCTAGAGTGATAACTGTTGTTGTAGGCAAACTCCACCAAAGCTAGCTGCTCATCCCATTGACCTCCAAAATCCAAAACACTCATGCGAAGCATGTCTTCCAGTGTTTGGATTGTCCTTCAATTTGTCCGTCATGCGAGGGTGGAAAGCCGTACTGAAGTTCAACTGTGTGCCAAGTGCCTCCTGCAACTTTCTCCAAAACCGAGAAGTGAACTGGGGCCCTCTGTCAGATATTATGGAAGCCGGAACTCCATGCAATCTGACTATTTCTCGAATGTAGAGCCGGGCGTACTGTGCCACAGAATATGTAGTTTTCACAGGCAAGAAGTGAGCTGATTTGGTTAGGCTGTCTACAATTACCCATATCGAATCATATCCTTGCGTGGTACGAGGCAACCCAGTCACAAAATCCATAGAAATCATTTCCCACTTTCATTCTAGGATAGGGAGCTCTTGCAACTTCCCTGACGGTCTCTGGAATTCAAACTTCACCTTCTGACAAGTCAAGCACTTGGACACAAAGTCTGCTATGTCTCTCTTCATGCCATTCCACCAATAGCTATCTTTCACATCATGGTACATCTTGGTGGAACCTGGGTGGACATTGTACAGTGTATAGTGTGCCTCTCGCATGATTTCATCTTTGAGATTGTCCACATCGGGCACATACATCCTAGAACCTTGCACTAGGGCACCATCATTGGCAAATCCAAACTCACCACCTTCACCTTGCTGTACTCTTTCTATGATCTTCATTAATTGTTGGTCTCTGTATTGGGAAACTCTAACTCTATCTCGCAAGTCTGGCCTCACTGAAAAATGAGCCAACAAGACCCCCTCATCTGAAAGATCTAGGATTAAACCTTGATCCATTAACTCATGTACTTCCTGAATCAACGGTCTCTTCTCTGCTGAAATGTGCGCCAAACTGCCAGAAGATTTTCTGCTTAAAGCATCTGCTACTACATTGGCCTTCCCAGGGTGGTACTGGATGGTGCAATCATAGTTTTCCAGAAGCTCCATCCATCTCCTCTGTCTCAAGTTTAAATCCCTCTGTTGGAAGATGTACTTCAAACTCTTATGGTCGGTGTATATCTCGCACACTTCACCATACAAGTAGTGTCTCTAGATTTTTAGTGCAAAGACTACAGTCACCATTTCCAAATCATGGGTGGGATAGTTCTGCTCATGCCTCTTCAGCTGCCTTGAAGCATAAGCCACTACTTTTCCATTCTGCATCAAAACACACCCTAGGCCAACTCTGAATGCGTCACGATTAGCAGTGTATCCTTCACCGCTCATAGGTAGTGTTAACACAGGGGCAGTGGTTAGACACTCCTTATCCTCATCATTATAACTGACTCTATCTAGCTCTCTTCCTGTCCTTTGCATCTTATCCACTTCCCTTTTCCTATTTTTGGTATTGTTGGTATCTTTTCAACCTGCTGTACTTATTCCTTAATTTTAGTCCTATCTCATCCTTACACCTTTTCCTTCAAAGATGTCTATCCCATCATCAACTTTAACTTTCTTTTTATTTCTTAGTCTTATCTTGATTACTAGTTTCATTACTTCGAGAATTCTAACCCTATGATTTACTCCTACCAGCACATTCTTCACCTTATGTAACACTTATAATTACCCATAGAAAATTTTTCTTGTATCCCCTTTTTTTCCAACTTAACTATCAGAACATTATCATTCCCTACCAGCCTTAGTAGGAAATTGCTTATCCTGGATGAATATGAGCCCCATAAATTATAAGTTCCATCTGAACTAACACGGCTGTAGGAAATATGTGTCATGCCTTAATTCCAAACAAGATACTTCACGTGTTCATTCTCCTTAATATAATCATATATACTGCCCATAGCTTTCTAAACTTCAACCTCAAATTACCCATCAAAGAACACTTTCATCTATTGAAACTCATCCATAAATAGTACTTCATCTAGCTCATAGTTTAAAACAGTCGCAAGCCTTAGTAGCTAACTCAATTTAACTCTTGTCATTACTCTGATCGTCCTTTCATACTTAACACTAGGTATGCACTTACTGTCATTCTCATATCAGGAAATTGTATATGAATTGGTGCCTATCAAAATCTCAAATAACTAGGTCTCCTTGCCTCAGTCTCTGCTACTTATATAACGCTCTGGAATCAAAAACACGAGCTAAAATTGAAAAGAAAGAAAAATATCCTTTATATTCAACTATGCCCGATTGTCCATATAATAACGTTTAACCTATGTTTCTTAGTCTTTCTCTTCAAATTTCATCATCTCCTAGCACAATTGTGCTCTACCTATAAGGTATCATCTGTATGAACCCTTTACTGTACCATCGTCCTTCCTGACATAATATTTTATAATTTATTAACTTTACTTATACTCGACCTATGATTCATATCTATCATCGTTTATATTGTGCCCTTAACCCTTGTTGAATCCTGAAAGATTTCTCTCGCTAATAGATTCTTCCAACACTAATTCCACCCTTATCTATGGTCATTAATTTGATCCTTAAACTTTCTAGTGATTTATTACCATCCATACTTGTCACTTTTTATTCTACCCCTACTGTTGCTCTGTCGTTATTGCTTCACTGCAAAGTGATTCTGTTGATCACACTAAAAATGTTTGCCTGACATTCATAACGAACCTCTAACTACCTTCTCACTATCTCAAAAGTCTAACCTAAAACCTATGTGTCATTATCTATCATTCTTTTCCTCTCATCATACCTATTTGATCCCTTAGACTGACTTTTATTCAACTTACTGCTTACTAACTTCTCTTTCTCTACCTATTTAGATAGTCCGCAATACCATCGTACACCTTCTAACATTTACTCATTATTGTATTATTCCATACCTCCATCACTTTTCTCACTAATGTGGTCCCATTTTGGATTTTCCATCCTTGTCATTCTCCTTGCCAAGAATAACACTTAGCCTATCCCATATCTTAACTTTGTTCCTTTTATTATGCGCTCTTTAGGTTGTCCTTTCATTCATTTCCTTTGTCTTACCCAAAATAGAACTTGACTATTCTATTCCTGGTTCCATTCTTCTTTCTAACATAACAGCTGTACTTGCTAACTATATCTTTCAGAGTCTCTATCGCGTTATCATATGTCTGTGCTACTCAGATTTGGTCCTTTGACCACTCTAGCTAGTACTCCCACTGGCACTTAGATTATATTGCATCTGTAATCAATTATCCCAATTTTCATTCTACACTTTCTCTATCTACTGGCCTTCTGTGATTTATCTTCGCTAATTTATTACTCTTAACACTATTATAATTAGATTATACTACTGTTTGAACAATATGAAGTCAGAAAGGAACTCAGGAAATTGCAGTCATACCTTTATTGTATGATTTCTATTCTTATCCTTTAGCTTACATAATACCCTTACTACCTCGAGAACTGATTCTGCAGTAATTTTATTTATTATTATTTTTATTATTATTATTATTATTTTCCATGTTTACTCAATTCCAAAACTTAAGATTTCGGGCACCCAAACCCGTCATCCAATTCAAAGGATTTACATCCATCGTGATCTGATTATATATGATTCCTATAATGGAACTTGTACCCTCTCCAGGATACCCGAGCCAACTACTCTCTACCACACTCTACAGTCCCATCTGGGGCACTATTTTGTGGGTCACCATTATTAGTAATAACTTTCGATCCCTTCTGAAAAGATAGGACTATACCCTAACTTGCTGCAACAAAGGTACTACATTTACCACCTTGCCCAAAACCATGTCAAACTAATGTCTCTCTTATCATATCATAGCTCTGTAAATCATATATTCATAGTTTCGACCTTCTCTAGGTAGTAGGGTTGTACTTTATTCCATACTGATACACACAAGGTATACTATTCTCACTAAGCTCTAAGCAATATGTTTGTCATCTTTGCAAAACCATCTAAAATTCCATACCGAAGACTAGATGGTCTCACTCTATAGGTGTCACCTTTACTTTGCAACTCTTACTGTAACTCTAGCTCATGCTAGGGTAACTGGGTCACTGACTCTAGTTACCACCCAACTGTGACCTTCGATATTCTAGCTCTAGATCCCTAACCAAGAGTTCCCAACTCCTTTGCAGATATAGAACTGCATTGCGGCATTCTTGTACCAAAGCAGAGACTTCTGCAACATCCTCATCATAAGCACTACAGGAAGTATGCGGCTCTACACAATAATCTCATATCGATGCATGTAATCAGCTTCTACGCAGACATCGAGAATATTGCATAGTTACTACGATACGTCCTGGCAGACTAGGTCTCTTAATCTCTTATCTCTCTTGAATCTTCTATTATCATAAACTTATTCTGTCTGGGTCATCCACTGATGACTGCCAGCAATGGTATCCTCATCCTTATCTAGGGCAACTGTACTTTCAAGACTCACTTTTATGTACTCGTGCCTTGCACGAAATGGGCACACCATTTAAACCCATCGATTTGAAAATATAGTATTTATTGGAGTACGTGTTTCCAACGTAGACCTCAATAAGTTTGCTAAATCTATTTCATGTTTCTATGTACTCCACGAAAATCAAGACACTAACTGAGGTAATCTTATATTTCCCGAGGTATAACGTAGAATCTAGAAACAAAGAATTACAGGAAAAGACGAAATAGAATCCTATACTCCGCATGTGACTCTAGTAGACTCTTCCCAACACTTAGATAATTTTTCCCTATGAATCGGAGCCTAAGCTCGATACCACATTTGTCACGACCCAACCTATGGGCCGAACCCAAGACTAGGACACAGGCCAGCCTAAAGCCCCCGAGGCCCGTAGTAAGCCTTAACTATTCATTTACCCAACTCTAAGGCCCATTTGGGCCCAATATCAAGAAAACAAATGGACAGAGTCCGACCATAAAATGGACTTTCCAACGGGGAGTTTTCGACTCACCCGACCTGTAAACATAATAAATACTCAATTGGGGAGCTCAGCTCACCCTCCACATACTCATATCCTCATAAAAATAAATGGGAGCTCAGCTCCCTCATCCAATCCATCAAACATGCATATCATTATACGTTTACAGGTCCAACATGATAATAATATTACAGACCATAATCAAATAAATACTTCTAATACATGCGAAAATTCTAGGAGTAAATAAAATTACACAAATATCGATAATCAACCTGCGAAGGAGAAAAGCAGGTTAACCAAAATAAAATCCTCCTCAGAGTGGGAAAAAATATTGAGCAGAGTGAGCGTTCGACTCAGAGAGTAAAATATCAATTTTAACCATAATCTCTATAACTATCTAAAACTAATGCACCCTGTAGAGTGAAATGCAACATCAACAACATTTTCACATCATAACATCAAAAAGGTAATTTGGAGCACTCACGCACCCTGTAGCATCAATCATAACATATGGGAGCTGATACCCTATCTGACTCTCTTAAATCCAACACAGTGCCGAAGAACTCAAGCCGGACTTTCGCTTAATAAACCAAATCGAGGGTCCCAGCGAAGAACTCAAGCCGTGACTACCCCTCGAAGGATCGGGTCCCAGCGAAGAACTCAAGCCGTGACTACCCGTCCTATCCATAGTCCACACCACATCACACGTACGCCAACGCACGCACACTGCTCCAAATTACCACAACAACATCCATGGCACTTTAACAGTTATCAATGCAACATAAATCATGCCTAGAGTTTAACTACATAAATATATGCATATAAGTGATGCATGGGCATGCTTGAACATATAATAATAGTAAAATTACAATTAAAATTAATATTTTACTCACAGACTTGACGATAATCACTGTGGCGGCTGGACGGAGGAAGAAGGCTGTCCCGGCTCACCTGACAATTTTATTACAATCATTTAATAAATTTGACTCAATACAAACAAAGAAAAAGACCAATACGTCCTAAGTCGTGCCGAAAATCCGGCAGGGTCTCCCCTATACCTAGGACCTACCCAACCTGCAAAAGGGCTCAAAACACACTTCTATATTCACAATCCATATGTCCACAACTCAATCACATCACACAGCCCCTCCTGGGCCCACCAAATCAATCATCCATCACAATATGTAAAATTTCAATTTAGTCCTTATAATTGATCATTTTTGCAAAAACTGCTCAAATAAGCTCTAAAAATTATAAAACTCTGCCCCGCGGTCCTTAGAAATATTACTAAGCTATTGCAAAAAGAATCGTAATTTTCTAAGCTACCACGAATATTTTATGGATTTAAGCACTAGAAAATTACGAAAAAGCAAGGTTCGGGTTTACCTTTGCCGATTCCGACTTCGGGAACGCGCTCGGGATGCATGACAATGGTGGGGTAGCCAAAACCTCGATCCAATTCGGAGACTTTTCCTAGAGTCTGTTCATGCGTAGGAAATTCACAGATCCGGACAACTGTCGAATTTCCGTGAATTGAGGATACCTACACGAAGCCCAATAATAATATATAAAAAAATCAGGGGTGTTACATACGATTCGATTTTTATAATTTAATTCGGTTCGGTTCAATTCGATTCGGTTTGAACCTAATGCTCACCCCTACTGCTTGCCATGCAAATAGGAATGAATGGTCACCAACCCATTTATTATCATTATTATAATAGTATGGCACGAGTTTTAACTTAATAATATTAAAATTATTTATAAAATTGAGTATTCTGTTAGTTTGATGTGAATTAAATCAAATTAATAAAATTAAATAATTTAATTTAATTTAATTTAATTTAATTCAACTCAACTCAACTCAACTAAGCCTTTATCCCAAAAATTTGGGGTCGGCTATATGGATTCGCTTTTTCCACTCTGAACGATTTTGGGTTAAATCCTCAGAAATGTGTAATGCTTCTAAGTCATGCTGTACTACTCTCCTCCAAGTCAATTTAGGTCTACCCCTTTTTTTCTTTCTATCCTCTAGCCTAATGTGCTCTACTTGTCTAACTGGAGCCTCCGTATGTCTACGCTTCACATGACCAAACCACCTCAATCTCCCTTCTCTCAACTTATCTTCAATTGGCACCACTCCTACCTTTTCTCTAATACTTTCATTACGGACTTTATCTAGTCTAGTATGGCCACTCATCCACCTTAACATTCTCATCTCTGCAACTCTTATCTTAGATGCGTAGGACTCTTTCAAAGGCCCAACACTCACTACCATATAGCATAGCCGTATGGTCAGATGCGGTAAAATTTTCCTTTTAATTTATTGGGAATCTTACGATCACATAAAACTCTCGTGGCACGTCTCCACTTCAACCATCCGGCTTTAATCCTATGACTAACATCCTCCTCACATCCCCCATCTACTTGAAGGACTGAGCCTAGATATTTAAAGTGATTACTTTGGGACAGTGCCACTCCATTCAAACTAACTCATTCCCTATCACCAGTTTGGCCTTCACTGAACTTGCAATGCATGTATTCTGTCTTCGTTCTACTTAACTTAAAACCCTTTGACTCTAGAGTACTTCTCCAAAGTTCTAGCTTCCTATTGACTCCTTCTCGTGTCTCATCTATCAGAACAATATCATCCGCAAACATCATGCACCAAGGAATACTCTCTTGTATATGTTTCGTCAGTTCATCTAAAACTAATGTAAAAAGGTAAGGGCTTATGACTGATCCTTGGTGTAATCCAATTGAGATCGGAAAATCTCTTGTGTCCCCTCCCACTGTGCGCACAATAGTAGTTGCTCCTTCATACATATCTTTCAATACTTGTATATACCTAATAGATACCTTCTTTTGTTCTAACACATTCCATAAGACCTCTCTTGGAACACTATCATAAGCCTTCTCCAAATCAATAAAAACCATGTGTAGATCTTTCTTCCCATCTCTATATTTCTCCATCAAGCTTCTAATGAGAAAGATCGCTTCCATAGTTGAACGACCAGGCATGAAACCAAATTGATTGAGAGAGATAGAAGTATCATGACGTAGTCGATGCTCCACAACTCTCTCCCACAACTTCATAGTATGGCTCATGAGTTTAATTCCCCTATAGTTTGAGCAACTCTGTATGTCTCCCTTATTTTTAAAAATAGGTACTAAAATACTCTTCCTCCATTCATCAGGCATTTTCTTTGAGTTTAGAATCTTATTAAATAATTTAGTTAACCATGCCACTCCCATATCTCCCAAATACTTCCACACTTCAATTGGTATTTCATCGGGTCCACAAGCTTTACCTACTTTCATTCTCTTAAGTGCTTCCTTTACTTCTAAAGATCTAATCCTTCTAGTATAATTTACATTCTTTTCTATTGTTCTATAATCTATATTCACGCTATTTCCATTTTGACTATTATTAAAGAGATCATTAAAATAATTTCTCCATCTTTCTTTAATGTCCTCATCTTTCACCAACACTTTTCCTTCTTTATCCTTAATGCACCTAACTTGATTGAGATCTTGACATTTCCTTTCTCTACTCCTTGCTAATCTATAAATATCTTTCTCCCCTTCTTTAGTTCCAAGTTTCTCATATAACTTTTCAAAGGCTGTGCTCTTGCTTGGCTAATCGCCTTTTTGCCTCTTTCTTTGCTATCTTGTACTATTCATATGCCTCATTATTATCATATTTAGGTAATTTCTTAGACCATTCCCTTTTTCTCTTCACTGGCTTTTGTACTTCCTCATTCCACCACCATCTCTCTTTTGAGGGTGGTCCATGTCCTTTAGACTCCCCAAGTACTTTTCTAGCTACTTCTCTAATCTTTGATGCCATCTGTATCCACATATCATTGGCCTCCATATCTAGCTTCTATACTTCGGACTCAAGAAGCTCATTTTTGAACTTCACTTGCTTTACTCCTTTGAACTCCCACCACTTTGTTCGAGCTACACTATTTCTTCTGACCTTACTTGAATTGTTCCTAAACTTGACATCCAAGACCACCAACCTATGTTGACTTGTTAAAGCTTCTCCTGGAATGACCTTGCAATCCTTGCATAGAGCTCTATTTGTCTTCCTGGTTAAGAAGAAGTCGATTTGGCTTCTATGTTGCCCACTTTTGAAAGTCACTAAATGTGACTCTCTTTTTATAAAGTAGGTATTTGCTAGTATTAGGTCGTATGCCATAGCAAAATCTATGATGCTTTTTCCCTCCTCATTTCGACTGCCAAAACCAAAACCTCCATGCACATTCTCATAACCTTGCCTATCACTTCCTACATGTCCATTCAAATCTCCACCAATGAAAACATTCTCTTCATTCGGTATGCTTTGCATTAAATCATCCATATCTTCCCAAAACCTTTGTTTACTCTCACTGTCTAGTCCTATTTGTGGGGCATAAGCACTAACTATATTTATTGTTTCTCCGTCTAGTACTAGCTTTACTAGTATAATTCTATCTCCTACTCTTTTCACAGCTACTACTGCGTCTTTCAATGTCCTGTCTATGATTATACCCACTCCGTTCTTGTTTCTCTCCTTTCCTGTAAACCACAATTTGTACCTCGAATTACCCACTTCCTTACTTTTCTCTCCTACCCATTTAGTCTCCGAATGCAAGCAATATTCACCCTTCTCCTTTCCAAGGTATCCACAAGCTCCATTAATTTTCCTGTAAGTGATCCAACATTCCAAGTACCAACCCTGATCCTCCTCCTATCCTGCTCCTTCCTAATTGGTCTCCTTCTATGATATATTCTATTATTTTCTATGTCTATCTTGTGTTCTGTTCCACTATTTGTTCTATTATCTGTCTTATGGACTAACTTCTTTACCCACACCCGTCCATGATGTGGGAACCCTTGCTCACTTAACACCACACCCGGGCGCCGACATGGCGCGTCGCTTTCGGTGAACGCCCTACACCCTTGCATATTTATCACTACACCCGGGCTCCGATGTAGCGCGTCGTTAGTAGAGGACGCCCCAACGTTTATATCATTTGAATCCATATCATAGGGTGTGACGAAATTTTTACGCTGGTTGTCACCTACCGCAACCCTCCTCCTTTATCCGGGCTTGGGACCGGCTAAGCGCAAACTACTTAGCGGAGTTAATTTAATTTAATTCAATTTGATTTTAATTTTTTATTTGATGCTGAGTATAGATCTATTAGTTTGAGAAACACTTAAACTAATAGATCTATGGTCGTTCAATCACGTGTGATGTTTGGAAGGATTAGAAGAAAACACATGCAAATGAATTAAATTAGTGAATTTCCATAGTCTTAATTGTTTCACGAGACTTGTGATTAATGGATTAAACAAAGACCAGCTCATCTCGTAGATAAATGATCTTAGATCAACTAATTTCGAATTAAATTAACTTTTATTTAAATATTTAATTTTATAAATGATTATTCGTACAATTATTTTAGATCGTACCAGTTTCAAAGCGGTTCAAAATATGTGGACGCTGAATGATATTGGAATGGTAAGGCAAATGATGAAGGTGGTCCTGGACTGACAACTTTGAGCAAAGCGGACAACGGTGAGCGTTGTCAGCTTAGAGACAAAATAGAACGAGGGATTTTTTTTTTTTTTTTTTTGAAGATTTAAATTTCATTGAAGAATTATACTGGCATATATTTAAAGATAAATGCTTATTGAGCAGACTGATTGCAAGCGGAAGAGGAAATAGAACACACGATAAAAATAAATCACTGTAATTTTAATAAAATTTTTATTTTTATATAATTTATATTTACATACACTTTATAATTAATATAAAATCGTAAAAAATTATTTTACTAGTATATAAATTTATTTTAATTTTTTATTATAGACTCATGTATATTGATTTTTTTTTTATTTTTTATTTTTTTATCAAAGATAAAATATATACACATAAATTAATAATAAAAATAAAAATATTATTAAAATTATATAAAAATATTATTAAAATTATAATAATTTTAATAAAATTTTTATTTTTATATAATTCATATTTACGTAAACTTCGCAATCCATGTGGGAACTGAAGCAACAGCACGGGAAGCCGAGGAAACAAAATTGGCAGATATGGAAATAATAATTAGGAATTAGGGAATTAATAATATGTTTCATTTGCAATGGGTACAAAATGTTTGACCAATAATATCACGCGGTTAGGAAGTGGTGGTTGGTTACCATCAACTTTTCTGGACGTTTATTGTTGAAGCTGTTGCTTTCCAGGAATAGATCAACACCGACTAGGTACTTTATTATTATTATTATTATTATTATTATTATTTATGTTCGAGGAGAAGTATTCATGATTTTAAAAATTTAATATGAAAATCGAATCGGAATTTGATTGATCATAAAGGATTGATTTCAGTCTTTTTTACAAGTCTTGAACCAAAAATCAAATTGCAATTAATGGCTTGAACCATCTAAATTGGACTGGAATTGATGGTTCGAATAAATGATTTTAGCTCAAATTCAAACTTTTTTTTTAATAAATAAATGATGCCTTTAGAGTGTGACATGTAAACCAAACCAAATCAAACCAAAATTAAATTGGACTATAATCAATAATCAATAATTCTAATTCCAGCTCATCTCCTGATCAAGCTTTGAACTACTAATTTTAACTCAAACCAAATCAGTGATTAAACTAATTTTCGACTAATGATTTCTTGATCTTGTTTGGCAATATTAATTGTTTTAGCAACTCTCAGCTATTATTAGATATTAATTGTTAGTGGTTAGCTGTTTATATAATTGTTAAAGTCGAAGTGTTTGGTGAAAATATTTATTAGATTAGTTGTTAAATATAAAAATAGTGATATAATCTTATTGACTTCTAAGTATTTAAAGTAGCGTTTTATATTTTGACTCTAGTTAAAATATTATTTTCCTTATTTATACCATTCAGTAATATAGTATTTATATAAATATTTAGAAGTTGAGTAAATAGTTTATAAAAAGCCACCCCTTTTAATTTTTAGAGATTGAAAGAGCATTTTGACTAAAGTTAATAATATTTTATTATTATTTTTATATTTAACAGCTAATACAACATTTATTTTTATCGAACACTTCTATTTTAACATATTTATAAATAGTTAATATCTAACAGTTAGCAGCTACTAAAACAGCTAATATTATCGAACATGGCCTAAAGGCTAGGAGGATAACTTTTTATGAACTACTTTTTTAACCTCTAATATCAGTATAAATATTATGTCACGAAACAATGTAAATAAGAGAGATAATATTTTAATTACGATCAAAATACTAAACAACACCTTAAAAATTGTTACAGATCACGACCCTTATCATAATAGAATTACTTTAAAAAAAATGCAAAATGTAACGAGTGGGAAATTTCTTATATTTACATTTTTTTTTTAATATTTATGATTAGATCTCTTCATGCCAACTTTCCTGCATGAGATAATAATAATAATAATAATAATAATAATAATAATATCTCATATCAATCAAATTGAATTTCAATAAAATTTTAATACAGTAGCTAACCTAACCTAATGTTAATCCTAAAAGGAAATTAATTTTAGGACTTTATTCTACAATCTTAAGCAAAGGAATAAGTTGTTTTTGTTAGTAAGGTTGACCTTCCATCATGTTTTTTTTTTTCTCCTTATTATTATTTTTCAAAATTTAAATGTTAATTTGGTGTGTACAAACACAGCATGATTCACTAACTTTTAAGTTGTTTATTACAACTGTCACAACAAAGATAAGAGTGAGCTTTATCTTTTATCATTCTTCCTTCTAAGTGTTGCTAATTTGGCTATCTTCTCGGACATGGGAAAGCAGGGCATTGCTTGACCTTAGTCGGTGAAGATTTTCAGATGACTTTTTTCTCTCCTGGTTCGGGAGTTTTGTTTTCTCTCATATAAAGGGAATTATATGTGTCGTATATAATAAGGGCCATGACTGAAGTCCAGATCGGATTGCGAGGAAGATGGTAAGAAAACGGAAATAACGCACGTGTAAAGAAAGGAGGAGAAAAAGAAGCTTTACTAGTAATCAGCTTAGGCTAATTAGTACAAACAAAAATTGTCAGAATTAAATGAACTTCATTATTATTATGATAATTAATTATTTAATTGCAACATGGTTATATTAATGCATGAAAAAATAATCCCATGTTCAGACCATAATTTGTTTAATTTATCTGCATTCCCATGGACCTCTCTATATATTCATACTAACAGGGAGTCACTTCCCCTTGAAAGAAAAGAAAAGAAAAGAAAAGAAAAGAAATTAGTTTCATTTTCTTTACTGATTCAATTAGCCATAATTATGTTTAAGAACTTGTTTTTGTGTTTGTTGCTTTCTGCGCGAAGTAGCTGATTCTTACAGCTTTTATCGACACTAGAGATAAAAGTAGGTCTTGAACTATAGATACAGCTTCATTTTATCTGCCAGAGCAAGATGCAAGACATGGGTAGAGAAGATCATCATCATCACCAGCATCATCACTCTGATACAGAGCTCTTATCTGGTGAAAGGGTACCTTACACTGGTCCCTTAAGCGGACCTCTTAACAAGAGAGGAACAAGAAAGAGCGCCAGGTTCAACATCCCAGAGTCCAGTTCAGCCCAGGATGAACAATACGTGGAGGTCACCCTGGATCTCCGCGATGATTCTGTGGCTGTCCACAGTGTGAAAGCAGCAAATGGTATGGAAGAAGATCCAGAAGTGTCACTACTTGCCAAAGGTCTGGAGAAAAGATCTACCTCAAAAGTTATGAGGAATGCTTCTGCCAGGATCAGGCAGGTTTCCCAGGAATTAAAGCGAATTACTTCATTCTCCAAGAGACCTCCTCCTCCGGGTCGCCTCGACAGGAACAAATCTGCGGCTGCTCATGCTTTGAAAGGACTTAAGTTTATCAGCAAGACTGATGGAGGTGCAGGGTGGGCCGCCGTGGAGAAGCGGTTCCATGAAATTACTTCTTCCACGGATGGGTTGCTTCCCCGCTCACGATTCTGTGAATGCATAGGTACATAAAAAAGCAAATGAATCTGCCTAATTACCAGTGTTATTTTCCCAGTTGGGACTAATTAATCTTAAATCTATGTGAAATTGTGTAATGGCAGGAATGAAGGAATCTAAGGAATTCGCAGGGGAGTTGTTTGATGCACTTGCAAGGAAGAGGAATATAGAAGGTGATTCAATCAGTATGGCTGAGTTGCAGGAATTCTGGGAACAGATTTCCGACCAGAGCTTCGATTCCAGGCTTCAAACTTTCTTTGACATGTAATGTCTACTTTTTGTTGGAAGTGTATAATCAAGTGATGATTTGGAGCTGAAACTTAAAATGCTGAAAAATAATTGCAGGGTTGATAAAGATGCGGATGGTAGAATCACAGAAGAGGAAGTCAGAGAGGTATATCAATCAAGAGACAAATAACCCAGAAGTGGACTTAAATGTTTATGTAGTTTTAAGCATTTCGTTAATTTCAGTGATCAGATCATGTGCTTCGTATTTGGACTTGATTAATATATATATATATATATATATATATATTTGATTATTTATGTTTACAGATTATTACCCTTAGCGCTTCTGCAAATAAACTCTCAAACATCCAAAAACAAGCAGAGGAGTATGCAGCCTTGATCATGGAAGAGCTGGATCCAGAAAATCATGGATATATCATGGTGAATAAATGAAAAATTGATCTTTGACCTCTCACTTTTTTCTTTTTCTTTTAGGCCATTCATTATGTGTGATTATTGTTCAAAAAACAGATAGAGAACCTGGAAATGCTTCTATTGCAAGGACCAAACCAATCTGTAAGAGTAGGAGAGAGCAAAAACCTGAGCAAAATGCTTAGCCAGAAGCTTAAGCCAACACTGGATGACAACCCAATAACGAGATGGTGTAGAAGCATCAAGTATTTCATTTTAGACAACTGGCAGAGAGTGTGGGTGATAGCTATTTGGATTGGGGTTATGGCTGGCCTATTTGCCTGGAAGTATGTGCAGTATCGACGCAGAGCAGCCTATGTGGTAATGCGCGAATGCGTCTGTATCGCCAAGGGAGGAGCTGAGACACTGAAATTGAATATGGCTTTAATATTACTACCAGTCTGCAGAAACACCATCACCTGGCTCAGGAATAAGACCAAGTTGGGTGTTGTGGTTCCTTTTGATGACAACCTCAATTTCCACAAGGTATTATCTTAATATATACTTGTTTCCTATCCAAAAAAATAATAATAATAAAAAAAGAGTTATAGGCATCAAAATCCAGAAACAATAAAAGGGTTCTTTTTCATCAGGTGATAGCAGTTGGGATTACAATTGGAGTTGGTCTGCATGGAATTTCTCATTTAACCTGTGACTTCCCGCGGCTTCTTCAAGCAAATGAAGAGAAATGGAAGCTTATGCAGCCATTTTTTGGGGATCAACCTTCAAGCTACTGGCATTTTGTGAAGGAAGTGGAGGGAGTGACTGGGATCATAATGGTGATATTGATGGCAATAGCCTTTACACTAGCTACCCCCTGGTTCAGGCGTAACAGGCTCAATTTGCCCCCTTTCCTCAAGAAGCTCACTGGCTTCAATGCCTTTTGGTACTCTCACCATCTCTTCATCATTGTCTACGCCCTGCTCATTGTGCATGGTCATTACCTCTACTTGACTGATAAATGGTACAAGAAAACGGTAAGCAACTTCTCTAACCAATTAGTTTTTTTTTTTTTTTTTTTTTTTTTTTAAGTCTGTACATTATTTGATTGGTAATTACACTGATCCATCCCTGTTTATTGACAGACCTGGATGTATTTGGCTATTCCTATAATCCTTTATGCCAGTGAAAGATTGACTAGGGCACTAAGATCCAGCATCAAGCCTGTTACCATCAAAAAGGTAAAAGGTTTGATTTTTATGTATAATTGGGTTCAAAGAAAATAAAAAGTTTGTGTGTGTGTGTGTGTGAGAGAGCGAGAGAGAGAGCGAGAGGGAGAGAGAATGATTGGAAATTGCGCTCAATGCTGTTATTTTTTATATTTAGGTGGCTATTTATCCTGGAAATGTGTTGGCACTTCACATGTCAAAGCCTCAGGGATTTAGATACAAGAGTGGGCAATACATGTTTGTTAACTGTGCTGCTGTCTCTCCATTTGAATGGTGAGAAACCCTTAAAGCTTTTTAATATATTACTAATTGTTATAAATATGTCATTAGTTGCTTACTTAAAGGTAAAAATCACATGTCAACAGGCACCCATTTTCCATCACTTCTGCTCCTGGAGATGACTATCTTAGTGTTCACATTAGAACCTTGGGTGATTGGACAAGGCAACTCAAAACAATATTCTCACAGGCACGTGGTTTCTACTCTATTGGAAATGAGTGTGTATATATATATTTTTCTAGCAACCTTGTTTGTTTTCAAGAATCCTGTGGTGGCTAAAATTCCTCATTCTCACCAGGTTTGCCAACCACCTGACACTGGGAAAAGTGGACTTCTCAGAGCTGAGGGCTTACAAGGAAACAACAATCCAATTTGGTGAGTTCTTTTATTTTGGGTAAAATGTCAGTCTATCCACATCACTGGATCAAAGATAAATTTTAAAGAAAACCCAGATGTATTTTCTGAACAAGTAGTATTATAAACACTTCAAAAGGAATCCAAAGGTAGAGAGGGTGAGTAGTTCATTCTGTATACTTGACAAGCAAGACATTAGGTCAACTTCTAATTTAGGCGTGAATCTTGGGTGATTGGGTGCAAAAATCTCTCTACTGATATACCCACCCTAGAAGAGCAAGTGATCTCCCTTGAATTTTGTGTGCCCAGCCAAGGTAGTTAGCTGTAGGGGTCTTATCCTTTCAGTATACATAAGGGCATGGGGTAAGAATAAAGAATGCATCATTTGTTTATGGAATAATTAGGGACACCATAAAGAAGACAAAAAACTACCAAGAAAAATGGCCCTTCACCTATATTGATGACCCACCACCTAATTGCAAGAATTACAGAACATTGTCCACCTAAGGGTGCTCTTGGTAGCTAAATTCCACCAGATCTTTGGCCTTATGTGTCTGCGATGAGATATCACACCAGAAGACAAATAGGATTGGCATCTTTGACAGATTCGTATTTTCCTGATTAATTGCACCACATGTATATGGCTTGATTAGTTTGACAAATTATTGTCCATGCACTTAATAGTCAACCCACATGGCCAAAGATTGCAAATTAGAAGATTATTTTCCTTTAAATTCAATAATCCATTAATTAAACATAAACAACACACCAAAATTGATGATTAAATTTTACATTACAAGCTAATCCATTTTGCTCCAATAATAGTATGGAGTAGGGATATCTAACAAACGCTCGCACATGGCTTTGTGTTAAAGTAAAAAAATGATTGCCCTTTCATGTCATTGATATTTTTGGCAAAATATATTTTCTTGCTTCTTCCACTGAAAAAAAGTCTCTTGCTTAGATAGTATAAGCCTGTATGATAATGTAAATGACCTATTCCTCTAACAACTATATGGTAATGATGGTGATGAACAGTTTTCCAAGAGTTTTGATTGATGGTCCATATGGAGCACCAGCACAGGACTACAAGAAATATGACGTGGTTCTGCTTGTGGGTCTAGGAATTGGAGCAACTCCAATGATAAGCATTGTCAAGGATATAGTGAGCAACATCAGGGACATGGAAGAAGAAGGAGAGGGTGCACTAGAAAATGGTACATTGCCACGAACACTTAGTCCTAATACACTAAAACGAAAAGAAAACTTCAAGACAAGCAGGGCATATTTTTATTGGGTGACAAGGGAGCAGGGGTCCTTCGAATGGTTTAAAGGGGTGATGAACGAGGTGGCTGAACTAGACCACAACAATGTCATAGAACTCCATAACTATTGCACTAGTGTTTATGAAGAGGGAGATGCAAGATCTGCCTTAATTGCCATGCTTCAATCTCTCCACCATGCCAAGAATGGTGTTGACATTGTCTCTGGCACTCGAGTTAAATCCCACTTTGCCAAGCCCAATTGGAGGACCGTCTACAAGCGCATTGCCCTTAACCACCCCAATTCTCGAGTTGGTAAGCCCTTTTCTTTTGTTATTTTACCTAACTTAGCACATAAATTATTCCAATGCTATTTCATGTCTTCACTCTCAGAGCCTTTTCTGCATTATCCAAGTTAAAAAATTCCTATGAACTATAAACGGATAAAATAATAGTGGGTGCTAGTGCTTTTTTCCTGATGATGACTCAAGAATTAATCATCACTTGCTTGCCCCACTGTCTGTTATGAAAGCTTTTTGCCTCAAATTGAGAGCTAGCTTTCTTTCTTTTCTTTCTTTGGAAAAAGATGAAGGGCATATACTCCAGAAAGGAACGGATCGATATTGGAGAAATGGTAGAAATAGTATACCGATGCTCTTTCTGATGATAAGAAATCAGATCCTGTATATACTCCTTTTATTCTTTATTTATATCTTTAGAAAAGAAGAAACAAAAAACAATAGTAATAACTTGTCTCTTCTCTAATGGCAGGGGTGTTTTACTGTGGAGCACCAGCCCTTACAAAAGAGCTACGCCACCTAGCCTCTGATTTCTCACACAAGACGAACACCAAGTTTGATTTTCACAAAGAAAATTTCTAATTTTCAAAGGACGAGAAGAGAAAGATAGAGAGAGACATCACTGGCCCATAACTATTCTGGAGCTCCACCAAGATCCCACTTTCTAGCACGTTACAAAGAAAAGACCCCTTTTGTTGACCTTTAGCTTTAAATTGATCAATAATTATTTAAGTTTGCTTTACATTTCTATAGAAATTTTGGTAGAATGATGCACCTTACGAGATAGTGTGTTGGTTGATTGGAGGGGGCAGCCCAGAGCCCACCAAAAAAAAATTTTAAAGTGTGTGAGCATGACTAATGCTGTGCTCACTGCTCACCTATATGAATCTGTATCTGTGTCTTTGGGAGAAAAAAAAAATTCTCTGTATAAAAAGGCGAATGTAAAGTGTTTTCTTCCTTTTTCATCTTGAAGATTCATATATAAAAATATATTTATTAATCATAAAATTATTCAAAAAATAATAATTATTAGAGGAATTACATAAGATATAAAGTGAAAAATATAAAATATGCATTATTCTTTAAAAAAAAGATTATGTCCTTAATGATCATTTAACACATCAATAATAACCTTTAATACAACTTTATCAAATAATTAATATTTAGCACTGATCAGCTACCAGCTAAACTAAACAAACCCTGCTTCTAAAAAAATGCTAATTTTTTCAAAGGCCAACTTGGCTGGCCCAAAACGTGAAAGGGATATTTTTAATATCTAAGGGGTGGGCTTGAGCACAGATTCTGGCACAACGACCAAGTCCATGCCCAGGCCCAGCACAACTTTTTTCCTCTGGTGCAATATTTTTGTTGTCAACTAGGACGAGGAGGTGAGGGGATAGTAAAATAAATCACATAGTTACCTGGAAATTCTTTATGCCTTGTTTGAAGTTTGGGAGATGTTTGTTAGGCGTAACAAAGTATTTAAGTAGATGCGCCGAAAAGGGAAATGGGATATGCACTTCAAATTCCTGGAAACATAACAATGCAATGCAGCAAGGATCGAGGATAATTCAAAAACATCTACCATTATTGACGAAAGGGAATAGGTGTCAATTCCAAATTTTACAAGGATCTATACTTTTTTTTTTTATTATTATTGAATTTTACGTGCCACATGCTGCTGTAGCTAGCTAATAATATATACTTGAATTGTTTTTATTCTTTTTTGATAGTTTTTATCATGGCACAATAATCAGCTGGGATCGATAATACACTGAATAAGTAGGCAAAAATAGGGGTGTGCAGTTTTCGGTTTAAACCAAAAAACCGAACCGAACCGATTAATTCGGTTCAATCGGTTCGATTTTAAAATTTAATCGATTCGATTCGGTTTATAATTTTGATAATTTCGATTAATCGGTTCGGTTCGGTTATTTTCATAAAAAAATCAAAAAAACCGAACCGAACCGAAATTATTAATATATATAAGAAATCGAAAAAAATGAATTAAATTGAATCAAACCGAATCGAACCAAACCGAAATCAAAGAAAACCGAATTGAACCTAAAGATTTTTGAGTTTTGATTTCTAATTTTTTTGTTTTTATGTTTTTATTATTTAGATTTAATGTTAAAAATATGAAATTTTATAAATTTCGGTTTGATCGGTTTAAAACCGAACCGAATCGAACCGAAATTTATCGGTTCGATTCGGTTTGGTTTTCTCTTATCAATCGGTTCGGTTCGATTTTTAAAATTTTCGATTTTCGGTTTTCGATTTTATCGGTTCAGTTCGGTTCGGAACCAAACCGACCGTTTGCACAGGCAAAAACATGCAGATAAGATATAGGAGGATATTTAAAAAAATTGAATTGAAATTATAGAAGAACATGAGCTGCTCTCAGTTTCAGCTTCCATGACAATATATTTTCACAGGCATGCCACCTCGTGCATAGTTCATACAACCAAATGTTTTCATCCTACCGCGGTAAATGTTTACTCATTTACATTACCTGTTCCGCAGGAAGGCAGCCTTCTTCTCATTTCAGTTTCTTTTTTAGCTTTCATTGACTGGCTTAAAGTCAAACTATGATCTGTTGCATGAAGGGGCTGCTGGAATGGGATCAGAGGCCTTTTTGTTGGCAAACATGTTTCAGAGAGGTTACTGCTTGTAACAATGGGAGAAGTGACCTTTGTTTTCAGCTTTCTAGGCGCTTCCAGTCTCTCTAATATCCTTGAAGTTTTTACATCCAGCTGCTTACTACTTTCTGGTAAATATACAAGTAACATATCTGTCTTAGGTTTAGAAATACAAGAAGAAGAGTATATCTTGGGGACTTCACTGACAATCAGCTGTTCCCATTCTTCTGCAATAGAAGAAGTGGTTTTGTCTTCTCTAACTGTAAGATTCAACTGAGGAGATTCACCTTCAATGACTATAGCATCTATTACACAATTTGATTGTACAGTCACGTCTGAAGAATCTTGTTGGTTTGAGAACAGTTCAGATGTTGCCTCATTCCTTTTAGGTGGAACTGACCTGGAATATTTTTCATGTAATCATGGAAAATATCAGGGAAACTTCCACCACATTTCAAACATTGAGGATGATAATCATTAAAAAAAAAAAAAAAAAACGATGTTCAACTAAGCTACACTCTCAAAACTCACAAATATTATAGGAATTACTCTATAAATGAGGTCATCCACACATTAATATTGCACAAGATCTCTAAAGCAGCAATAAAATAAACTCAATTTGGATGTTGTAGAGAAATAATTGAGACAAAACTACTGGGGGTGGCTGAACATGTTTTATTGCCAACAATCTCTAAATGCCCCTCTTTCCAATATTAGAGAAATGAATTTATTCGTACGGATGACTAAGATGTCAATTCTATTATTCTATGCCTAAATTTGTCATATGGTTAAAGGATCAAAATCATCTCCAAGAAATTTGTTATCAAACCTCTTCTTTTGGGAAGAAAAAGAAAATACTAACAGTATAATCCGTTTAAAAAATAATTTGATGAGTGCAGGTGAAATGGAAAATATTTTTATTACAGGCAATTTGCCGAAATTAGATTAGCAACCTCTTTAAACACTTAATCTATTTACTGTTCACTCCAAAGCTCTATTAATAACTTAGAACTTGAAAGGCAAGTAGTGTACATTTGTGCATGTCATTTTAAAGGCTAGCAAGCAAGACTCAGCATGGGTAAATACAATAATTACCCAAATTGTAAGCTCTCCTTTACAAGCAAGTTCAGCTTTTGATGGAAGCCTCTCTCATGCTGGACTGGATTGTAGTCTTTCAATTCAATCTGTACGAATTCAGAAAAAGAAAAAAAAATGGATACCATTATTCTGATGAAAGTATTAGTCTGATCAAGGGGATAATGCTCCTCGGATCATCTAACTAAATAAGATGTAGTTATACCATGCCTATCAAAGCCAAGCCTCCTGATTAATCTAAGTTGATGCAATACCAGAAAGAAATCAATATCTACATGATCTCAGAGTCTCAAATGTTGTAGGTAAGATTTCTTAAAAAATATCTTCAAAAAAATAAAAGAGCTTTCCACAGTATCTCTTCCTATTAACCAATTCAGAACTTTGCCAAATAATTTGAAGTTACGTGTAACTTGTATTGTAGGCAGCTCATCAGATGCCGTATGATTACATCTAGCTGAGAACTTTGACAAACTTCTTCAGCAGTTAATGGCAAACTTTTTATCTTCTACATGATGAAACTGAACATTATGCTTATGCAAACTCATAAAAATTGAATTCATCTTAAAGCAACGAAAAAGAAAAAAGTAACACTTCCGCAACAGAAGGCAACTGTAGGAAGTGACAGACAAAATTCAACCTTTAACAAAGAGGCTTGAATGAAATTGTGAATATCCTTAGACACTGAAGAATCAATGAATTGATTGATGTCAGGTATAGGCAAGACTTCCTCTAAACCTGCAAGACGCTGCGTAGTTGTAGAGTAATTTGTTAAAAATGGACAGAGAAGAGAGAAAGTCCTGGGAAGAAAAGTTGAACCAAAATCTGTCATGCATCTGCAAACAAGCAAAGGAACTAAACTAAGAGGAAGAGATTGAGTGAGAAATAAAAAGGTTGTCAAAAATGACATACACTGATGGATAATTAGTCAATAAAAGGGGACCAACACTCACCCTGAGAAGCATTGGTCCCTTTGGTCCCTTGTCTGAAGGCTGAAGAATATAATAGCAGTGGAATTCTGTCTTCCTTATGGTTTCTACGTTATAATATGAAGAACATACCAAACCCTGATCCATTGTATGTAAAGCACTGCACATCCCTTGAAAAACTGCCAAAGTACGTCCAGATTTAGAAAGATGAAGCAACACATTTTTGCAAATAATTGCACAAGAATATTCCCAGGAAATCAAATCACTTTAAGACTCAAAAAAATTTGGAAATATCAGCAATCAAAGGAACTGGGAGAACAAAATTCTCTTACATACACACAACTAAACCAAAAAAAAAAAAAATTCAAAGAGGCATTCCACTCACGTTGATAATTCAATTCAGATTGATACATTTCTTTTGAAGAAGTTTCTATCTCATTGCAAGCTGATGGAGCTACAAAATATGAGGTTCCAAATATAACACCTGGGTTAAAATACCAAGAAGGGGAGATTAGTAGTAAAGCATGCCAATTAGAGTCTGCATTATACTCTCAGCTGATTTGTCCATAAGAAATGCAACAGAGAGTCAGAGACCAGATGACAGATGAAACACATGGTATCACCTTCACTTAAAGACCTCAAATTAGTTCTTTCAATAATGTTGAATTCAATGGGTGAAGGAATTTGATGGAGTTTCATTGTGCTCTGAAAAGAGGGCATAAACAAGATCGTTTCATCTCCAACTCTCACAGAATTTTCAATCACATCAGTTGTTCCCAGATCACGGCCAGTAATTGGACAAGAAGGACCCTCAACTTTATTCTTGGCTGCGTTATCTAACACAATGCCGTGACACCTGCATGTCTATAGGCAAAGTACAATCTTTCATAAAGTTTTGATGATTTTGACCCAAGAAAGGAAATGGAATGACAAAAAAAAGGATGGAAGAAAAGAACCATGTTAACACACAATAAAGCATGAAGCGATACTTGTAATTAATACCTGACAAGCATCAAAACCGTCAATATTTTGACTGACAGATATTGACAAGCTGCAGCTTATGTGATTCAAAGAGCCTATAAGGTTGCTTTTAAAGATGAATCGAGCTTGCAATGGTTCCTCCATGTCATCCTTTAAATCCAGTAGCCATCGTTTCACCAGACTATGAAATACTCTGCTATCTGGAAAGTTTTTTAATGTTAATGCTAAATACAAATTACACAAGGAATCTCATATATTCGCTTGTTCCTATTTTCTCAGGATACATAATTAAAGCTATTTACATCCAAGCAATATTGAGCTTAATTGCAACAAAAATTTAGCCCCAGGATGCAATTGTGTTATTAATCTGCGATGAAGCATAAAGATTTTCGATTTCAATGCAAAATGAACCTACAGATCATGGGGGAACTTAACCAGGGAGAAAAGTCTGAAATGAGCAATTATCGAGATCAGATAAACTTCTTGCGAAGCAATTGATATTCTCCTGCGTATTGCTGAGATGACTTGCGCTTTGATCAAACAACACAAACTCCACTGAAACACACTTGTCCGCGGCATCCTGTTCAGAGAATAAACCAGATGGTTTTGTTACCAAGAACAAGAAGCATGGGCACGTAGCCCATCCCGCCACCACCAAGAAAGAAAAATAGAGAAAGAGGAAGAGAAATAATATACATGATATTTGACTCACCATGAGAGTATTTTTCATGGCAGAGTCTATTTTCTCAGGTAAGCAGGAGCTCAAAACAATCACTTTCCTCATAAAATCTTTGTCTCCCCAGGAGTAAAGAACTTGATCACTCAAAACGGTTGGTAATTTTACATCTACTAGCAATCCACAAAATAAATCAACATGAAAACAAAAATGCTCCACAAAATTCATCAGAGAGAGAAAGAGATATACCGCCTGACCGTAGAGCTCGGGAATCGTCGATTTCAGGCAAAAAGGCATCTCCAGGCAAGCTGTTAACAGCGTGATGGAAATCACGGAGACTGAAATTACCTCTAGGGCTATATGCGATTTTAACCTGTTTACACTTCAAAAAACGTTAATACGTTTGCGCACTTGCTAATTGTCACTTTTCTCTAAAAAGAGACAATGATAATAATACAAAGAATCCAAATAGGCAACCACCTCATGAGATGAGGAAATGCGATTTTTGAAGACATAGCACAAACCGATCCTGTCTCTGAGATAGTCGGATCGATGCCGCGACGACGAAGGAGATGAAATCGCATACAAATTAGCAAGCTGCAACAAGCACTGGCCAAAATCCACAACTCCCTCAATCGATCAACAAAACACGGAAACTGTCACTAGAACTTCTATATAAGGGATAGGTTCGATAACAGGAAGAGAGAGAGAGAAGCTTTATTCGTACCTGCTTTAGGTCTCTAAGCAATGGAGGCGATATGCTGCATAGATCCAACAAGAAGTATACTACTACCATTTCTTCCTCTTCTTCTTCTCTTATGGATTTACTATGGACAACTGTTTGGCGCCGAATGAGTGATGAAAGGTCTGTTCAAATACCAGCAATGGAGTTGTTACAACTTTGCGAGGGAATCAGGGAATTTCAGTTTTGACCCCCACTTTTTTAGAATTATGAAATTCCCCACGTATCTTTTGAAAAATAGCAATAAAGCACCCTTCATTTTAAATTTATAAGCTGAGCATAAAGAGCGCATGCCACTCATCTCGTAGATACAACTTCCAGTCTTCATTTATTATTAATAAAATTTTAAAATAATTTACGATTTATTATTTTAGTAAAATTACATCTGCATATAAATAACTTTAAATAAGACAAGATGCATTGTTTTTTATAAGCAGGGAAGTATTATTATTTTCTCATTATATCAACTTGATATTCTAATAAAATCCAAATAGAGTGGCATTTTCCAAGCCATTAACTTGTGATGAAGAAATTGATTTTATTTTCCTCACAAGCTTGTTTAACATATCTGGATCAGACTCGAAAAGGCTACCAGCAACGCTCACCACCCCTGGATTCTGGCTACTGAGTACTGAGAAAATGGTAGCGGCCTCATCGCCAGCATTCAAGCAGAAGTGAAGCAAACCCCGAGGAAGCACAAACACATCTCCTTCCTTGAGAATCTTCTGGAACTGTTGGTTTTTGGTGTCGACAAATCCAGCAATCACTACACCTGCACTGACAAAGAACAGCTCAGAGGCTCTTGGGTGGTATAGCGGCAATACTAAACCATCCACATCAAGGTCTATCCTAGAAATTGAGAGACCGAGGGTGTTCAGGCCAGGGAAATCTGCGGCAGTGACAATGGTTGTTGCGGAACGCAGAAATTTGTTCTTGTCACCAGGGCGACTCAGTTTTGATGACTTGAAATCTGAAGGAGTGATACTGTTAGGGTCCTTGCAAGGCAAACCATTGATGAAGATAGACTGCTTGCTTGTGGGAGCTGCTGGACAAGTATCCTGGAGATTATCGTAGTCTGCCAAGCAGATCTGAATGCAAGAACACATGATCACGCAAACGAGAATGGAGGAATTCATCTTGGGTTGTTCTTTTTGTGAAGTAATGGAGTGTTTTTGTTTCTTGTATGTATGTAATGTTACTCTTGCGAAGTAACGAGTGTTTTCGTTCATTATTTATATGTGAAATATATGTCTGGAGGTTGCATGAAATAAAAGTCATTTTTGAGGCTTGGAGTTCACTGCTAGATTTCAAATAGATTATCTTGAAAGCAGAATTTAAGAGCATTGCTTATCAAAGGTCGGCTGGGGATGCCCTTAATTCTTTTAAATACACTAAAGGTTTACTTCACATAACTATTTCAACTGTTATTGAAAAAAATAATATTTAAAAAAAATATTCATTAGAAATCTTTAAAATTTAATTTTAATTTAAATTTGACATATCTTAAATATGTTTTTAAATTATTTTTTCCAACAAAAAATAGTTTCAACATCCATCCTAATAGGCCCAGCTGATATTGCTCTTTAATCTTTCAATCATGGACAAAAACGCTGAATTCTTTCAGGTTTCCTGAATTTGCAAGCTTCCTTGCCTTAACAGGAAGGCAATTGGCTACGCTGAAACTGAATGCAACCTATGACCTTAGGATTTTTAAAGTAACTTGAAAGAAGCAAGCAAATATAAGTGGACACTGTTAATTGGTTTAACTTAAAAAATGTGCAGTCGATGGCAGAATTTTGCACCTGTAAAGTTGAGCTGCGGTGGCATATGAATAAGATGTACTATCAACCTTGGCACTTCTTTTTGTCTTTTCTTCCGATCCTTTTCTGCTTGGCCCACTATAAAAAGATGCTACGATACTGTACACTTATTATTAAATACTCTCTCTCTCTCTCTCTCACTTTCTCCCCCACTCCACTTTTCAGGGAGAAACGTTTTTTAATTGTATGCCTGCGACTAAAATATCAGATGCAGTAGCAATTGCAGTAAATAAGACAGTGGCCTACTTTTATCATCTTTCAGCTCAAAGCCACATTTCTACATAAATAACAATACAATGGCATAGGCTTTCTTCTTCTACACAATGACAGGAAATCTGTAAACCAGAATGGAAATGGAACTTTCAAAATAATGGACTGAGAAAATTAAAATCCATAAGGGTTTTACATCCATGGATTATTTCTTTTTTTTTTTTTTAGCCAGAATTACAACAATAGCTATATGGAATTCCATGGAGAAATTTCTTCAATAAGTCGATGCAAATTCCCTGAGACAGTCTTGTAAACCTCAATGCAAAAATTAGGCCCGCCTAGTAAAAAGTAATTTGATCTTCAATCCTTTGCATTGTAACTGCCTGTTCACTCCCCGATGCTGTCTGCATTGCAGACTCGGCTCTTCTCAGAGTCCTTGCAAACAAATTTTGTTTGAGCATTCATCTGGAGTGGTAAGAATCTCAGAGATAAACTTTATCAAAGAGCAAACTCCGCCCAAGAAGTTATGATCCATAACACCATTGCCTTCCAAAACATAAGCAAAGTCAATAAGTTTAACTTCGGCACCTGAAGATCCTCCTTTCAGAAACGACTCCTTTTCATACACAATGAGAAATGAGAACTGAACAAGAATTGAAGTGGTAGATGCTTAGATCCTCACACCGTGCCTTCAGCTATAATAGCTGGGCCAAAATCCCAGTAGAACCACCGTAAACACTGGATGCAAAAAGACTATCTGGCACCAAATATGGATCAGCGGAAGAATTAGAAGAAACAAGCTTTCTCAGAACCAATTGAATGTCATCTGCAGTAAGCTTCTGGACAACCTCCCTCCCCGGTTTCCAGAATCCTGATTCCTTGTTACCATGCACCTGCAAGCCAGATAACCTAAAACCCAATGACAAACTGCTGGTTTCTCTATTTTTCTTAAGGCACCGTTGGATATAGTCCTCAGGCACTTGTGGGTACCATGTTCTGGAACCAATCTTAATGTACATGATGGATGGATGTGAGTGACCGGAGACAACATCCTGCAAGACAAGGTGGGGATGCAACCCAGATCCATCAGATGCCTCTAAGAGTTGAGTTCCATAGAAGATAGAAAAGAATTTGCGGATTTGATCTGGAACCATTGTATTGGATGAGAAGGATGCATAAAAGGTCACTTCTCTAGGGCCACGCTCATCATCTTGAAGAGGTTTGTAGAAGCGCCCAGAATCATCCATGAGAGCGCCAAGGAGTCCATGACAGGCTTTGTGGCCTGCAACCTGATGTTCTGGGATCTTTAGCATGGTGTGGAAAAGTAGAGAAGAATAGCACAGCAAACAATATTTCTTGATTTTGATCTTTACATGTCTTGAAGGAATATTCAATATGTAAAAATTAGCCAAAACACTAGAGTTTCAGTCTCCAATTCTTACACTATTAGACTATCTACAGACCACAATTTTTTTAAAATATGCAATGTTGAAAGCTGCTGTGTTCCGATCAGTAACAAGGAAGGAAAAATAGCCACCAATTACTAAATGTAAATCAACAGACTAAGAACAGATAAAATGAAACAGCAGTGATCATCGTGTGGCAGGCTACCCCACTTTGCTACAAATGAGTCAAGCTCCTTATATTGGAGTCATACTCTCAACCCATTCATATGGTTACTAATTTCAAACAAACCAAGTCAATATTGCAGGCATTCAGGGAAGTTCTCATGTGGATCTTCAAAAATCCCAAGTAAATTCTTTTCTAGTGGTTAGTTCCACTCAATGTGAAAAGACAAATTTCCTAATTTTGATTCACAATTAACATACAAGTCTCAAATGTGAAAATGAACCTGTAAACCGGGAAAATTAAATCACAAAAAATGACAGTACAATATGTATGCATATCTGTTTAACCATCATGCTTCATCTGATAATTAGCTAAAAAACTTCCTGAGGCAATATTAAGATAAGTTGCAACTCAATTTAGACAAATGAAGCATGGAGTTGAGAAAGAATCAAACTGATAAATAAAGTTGCCATTTTTCTAGTTCAAATGTCTTTTAAGGGCAAAAGTCATCCAATCCTTCAACCCCATCAAAACAAGCTGTAAATAAAAAAGAAACATTGAGTGTATCTCTTGCATCTCCGTATATTCTTTAACATTGTCTGTCAAGCAAAGAAATTCAATGCCCATCAATTAAAAATGTATTAAATGATAACTACAGCTCCTAACAAACTGAAAATAAAACTGGTAGCTACCATTTAACTTCAAAACAGAACCACCACACAAACCCAAAAAATAACCTAAAAATTATACTTTCTCTACTCATTAGAATGCTGAGTAAGATGGCACCACAAATAAAATAAATTCTTGATTACCATCCAGCTTACAGAGAATCTCTTGCCCAAGCTTAAGGATTCGATCGAGGATCATCCAACTAAACACTCTGAAAACCAAGTCTGTTTTTTAACCAAGTTGAATTGGATTAGATAGATTTTGGGATCGGCATTCGAGATGAATAAAAATAATCAGGTACATGCAAGTGCAGGAGAATCAGATGTGTTCTAGTCAAAGTCAGCGCAATTAAACCCAATCCCAATCCCCCCTTTTTCGTAAGGCTAATCTACTCTCATGAAATATTCTCATAAACTCCAACTTTAGGATGCAAAAGTTAATAATAATTTTAAAATATACATAATTTTAATTTATATATTTTTTAATTTTATTATATAAAAATAAAATAATATTTTCAATAAATAGATTTTCATAAGATATATCTTTATGATGAAGTCAACTTTGTATCCTCTTAATTTCTATAAATGAAAATCCTTGTTAAGAAAAAAAAATCAGATATTTTAATTAAAATTTATTTGAAAATAAATTTTTATAATACAAATAAAAATATAAAATTTAATTGGATTTTATATAATTATATTTAATATAATGTTATAATTATAAATCATTTATTTTTATTTTTCAAAATAATTAAAAAAAAACTATTACTTAAAATATCTTTATTGCAAAATATCCTCTTTTAAAGCTTATTTTCATTATAAAATTTACAATTAAATTTACCTTGTTTTTAAAATGTTAATAGTATATTTAAAAAAAATATTTTAATTGTATATAAATTATATTTAATAATTATTTTAAATGTTATGTCTTGTGTGTGAGAAAAGCAAAAGAGAAAGTGAAAAATATGAGAGAGAGAGAGAGAGATAAAAAAGAAAAAAGAAAAGAAAATAAAAGGAGAAGAAAAAGAAGGAAAAGAGAGAACAGTTAAAATTTAATTGTTAAAATTAATTATTTTTTAGAACAGTTAAAATTATTATTTAAATTACTTTCAAATAAATATATTAAATATAAGATTACGTTTTGTTTTGTAAAAAAATATTTCTAAAAAAATATTTTAATATTTTTTAATGTTTAGAGGATTAAAAAAATAACAGAAAATTCATTTCAATCAAAATAGCAGAAAAGCTTATTGATCAAATTTGCAAAACCATTGAAATAGTGTAAAACTAAATCCATTACAAGCCTGCATTATTCACCTATGTGGTTTTACATCTTCATTCTTCACAGTTCACACAATGAGAAGTTGGAGCTTCGACCAAAAAACAATTGTTGGAGATAAATAGGAACCGTTCCTTTTTATTTTATTTTATTTTATTTTGTCAAGTTGCCATCAAATGCCGTGGTGTTGTTGAAATCGGGTTTGTCTAGTTCACAGGTGTAATAGTCCATACGTTTTTCAGTGGTTTTTAGTGGCCAAAAATATATTTTGCTCCTTAAGTTTCTACAGAAAAGCCAATTTTCTTTCTTAATTTAACACTAAATTAATTTACCCACTGAATTTAAAAATTAAATCAATTTAATACTTAATTTTTTAAATTTAAATTAATTACACGTATTACAAAATGGAAAAAAATGCTTACTAACTTAAAAAATAGCTTATTAAGTGTTGTCCACATCAGTAAAAATAAGATAAAGTGATTTAAAATTTTAAATTCTAAAAGCAAAATTTATTCAATATTAAATTGGTTCAAGTTCTTATAATCTATTATTGCAGTAGTTACTGTGCAAATTTCAAATATTTCGATTTTTTTAAAATCACAGCGTGTCTTGTGAATAGCCTAAAAGAGTCAAACTTGATTTGAGTAAAGATTTATTGTAACAACCAAGGAAAAAAAAAAAAAAAGAGGGATGGGACTTGGCGTGTGACAGTGGGTTTCCACCGTCACATGCTAGCTTTTTTATAAAAAAAAAAAAAAAATTTCAAAAGAAAAAACGGGAGGACTCCCCCTCCCCCCCCCCCATTTTCTCTTCTCTCCCTCTCCTTCCCTCTCTTCTTCTTCTTTCTTTCTCCGGTGATTGGCCGGCGAGCGGCTCCCCACCCAGCCGGCGACGGCCAGACACCAGAAACGGCGGCAAGAGAGAGAGAGGAGAGAGAAAACGCGCGCACACAGGGCAGCGGCTTTCCGGCGCGATTCCGGATCCGACGTCCGATCGAGGCGATTCAGGTGGCGTTGGAAAGCTTGTTCCGAGAGCTTTCTTTTGATACCCATTTTACAGCAAATGGAGGTCGGATGAGTGAGATATGGAGGAGAGAAGTTTCAGGTTTTTCAAGCTTTTTTGTTAGATCTACGACGGTCCAACCGTTGGATCAACGATCCGAGATCACCTATGGACTGAGAAAGAGGAGAGGAACATTATGGTATGATCAGATCCGGCAAATGTCGCTGGCGACCGGTGGCCGGCCACCGTGCGCGGTGGTTCCGGTGGTGGCTCCGGTGGGCTATGGAGATGATTCAACTTCCAGAGACTTCCTCATAAATTTTTGAAATTTTTGAGACAGATAAACTTCGGGTAAGACAATTTTTATTATTTCTCTGTCTGTGGAGCATAAATACAGTGTTTCTTAAACAGGAAAAATTGGAGAAAAATTCTAAAAGAAATATATGATGAAAGTAAAATTATTTAGAAATATTCTATGGTGTTTGTTGAATTTTTTAGTGATTGTAGAATATTTTTGAAAAATATAGATGGCATTTAGTTAGATTTTTAGCATATGGGCATATAAGATTATTTGAAATTAAGATAATTAAATTTTATATAATTGGTTGAAGGTTGAGGATGGATGTTTAAATATGTGAATATTTAATTAGGTTAAATTAAGAATATATTAGATGTAGGAAACTTATGGAATCGAGTAAAATTCTTGGATAAAATATTCATGGGTGATTAGAAAATTACAATTCATTTTGCAATAGCCTTATAATATTGTTAAGGACCACGGGACAAAATTTTAGAATTTTTAGAGCTTGTTTGAGTGGATTTTTGAAAAATGTCAATTATAGGGACTAAAATATAATTTTTAATATTTTGAGTATTATCTGATTTGGAGGGCCCAGGAGGGGCTATGTGATATTGATGAGATGTGATTGTAGAAATTGAGAATTTAGAAGTGTTATTTGAGCCTTTTTGCAGGTTGGGTAGATCCCAGGTATAGGGGAAACTCTGCCGGATTTCCGGCATGAATTAGACGGTCTATTGCCTCTTTAGAGTTTTATCTTAACTTAGTACTAATAATTTATAATTTAATTATTAGGTGATCGAGGTCAGCTATTTTTCTGCATCCAGCAGCCACAATAGTCATCAGTGTACTGTGAGTAAAATATTAATTTTAATTGTAATTTCACTATTATTATATGTTCAAGCATGCCCATGCATCAATTATATGCATATATCTATGTAGATAAACTTTAGGCACGATTTATGTTGTATTCATAACTGTGAAAGTGTCATGTATGTTGTTGTGGTAATTTGGAGCAGTGTGCGTGCGTTGGCGTGCGTGTGATGTGGTGTGGACTATGGATAGGACGGGTAGACACGGCTTGAGATCTTCGCTGGGACCCGGTCCTTCGGGGTAGACACGGCTTGAGTTCTTCGCTGGGACCCCGATTTGGTTATTAAGTGGAAGTCCGAGCTGAGTTCTTCGCTAGCACAGTTGGAATTAAGAGAACTGTATAGGGGATCAGCTCCCATATATATTATGATTGATATTACTGGGTGTGTGAATGCTCCAAATTACCTTTTTGATGTTATGATGTGAAATTATTGCTGGTGTTGCATTTCACTCTACAGGGTGCATTAGCTTTAGATAGTTATAGAGATTATGGTTAAAATTGATATTTTACTCTCTGAGTCGAACGCTCACTCCTGTTCAATATTTTTCCAGGCCACAGGAGGAGTTATTTTACAGAGCAACCTATTTTCTTCCTCGCAGGTTTAACATTGATTATTTAATTGTTTTACTATCTTTTCTAAATTTAAAATCTAGAACTCCGCATGTGTTAGTAATAGTGTGGACCTTGTTAGAAATTGTGTTAATTTAAATTTTTGAGATTAATAAATGAAGATTTGTATGGTATTTAAACAGTTTGTAAATGAGGTAACATGGTTGAACTGGGCTTCCCTGATTTTAGTTTTCTGAAAATTTCTGGGCTAAGTTGGCCCGAAATAAAATTATAACAGTTTGATTTAAATTATCTTATATGCATATTGGGCCTAAATTGTGGGCCTGGTTATGGATTTGAGGAATAATTAGACTTACTACGGGCCTCGGGGCGTTTAGGCTGGCCCAGATCCTAGTGCTGGTCCGGCCCATAGATTGGGTCGTGACATTTATAGACAAAGAAGATTGCGAATCCAAGTTAGGATGATGTATAGTAAAGAAAGAAAAAGAAGCAATCAACACTTACGATTTCAGTAACAAAACCATTAAAATTGACAATTTCTTCTTTGATTATAGAAATTGCTTTTGCTTTCCTCACTAACACCTGGGAGAGTACAGGGAAAATCACTGCAAAAAAAAAAAAAAAAAAAGAAAAAGGCAAAGCAAAAGTGTTAAAAACAAAATCTCAACCGCCTAGTAGTTGAACTAATGAGCAAATATCTTATGTGTAACAAGGTAACAATCCGAACTCAAAGAAGGAATGCCTTCAAGCTATTGAACAAAAAGACAAATAAAAAATCAACTAAAACACAATTAAAACCAACCAATCAACCAAAAAAACCATCAAAATAAAAAAGAGTAGTTATTTTTAAAATCTACATGCTACTTACGCACAAATAAACTCAAAGCTAGAAGAGTCAATAAACACTATGAAAATGACACAACTCTATTTTTGTTGTGGGACATGGTATAACTCAAAATCCATTGTCATTGCTATACACGGACAAAAAAAAAGGTTTGTATTTGTACCCTTAGAGAGATAGCAAAATATTAAAAAAGAAAAATTTAAAGAGAAAATAAGGGAAGAGAAGAGGTGATGATGACAAAACAAGAAGAAAAAGGAAAAGAGAGAGAGAGAAGAGTGAAAGAGAAGCGGTAATAATGACAAAATGAAAAGTCTAATGTTGCGAAAATGACAAATTAGAGAAGAATAAATTGAAAGAATAATAAGAGGAGAAAAAAAAAAGATGAAGGAACAAAAATATTTATTTTTTCATATTTGCATAATTGTAGTAAATAAAACGTGCTTCGGTACATGCTTTATTCGTATTTATTGACTAAGTAAAATTATATTCAATCAATTTAAATTTTTAAATTTGGAGAGTAAATTAATTTAATAGTAAATTAAAAGACCAAATTAATTTTAAAAGTGTGAGTTTAGGTGGCAATTTATGCTTTTGGTCATTTTTAACAAAGTCAACACGTAAAATCCAACCGGAATGCACCGATTAAAATTTATTTCCAGTGATAACGACCCGCAACAATGGTAAATTATTGGCTGCTTTAAGAATATTATATTTTATGGTGAATTATTATTTACTATTATTAATAATTCATTCTCATAATTTTAAAAATTCATTAAAACATTCCTATACACTTTTCTCCATCCATTCATTTAACGGTCAATATATTAATAAAATATTAAATAATTACTTTTTCAAAATTTACATATGAAATATGTAAAAATATATTTAAAATGAAACAGTAAAAATGTCTCAATTAATAAAAATTTAGAGATATTTTAATAAATTTTTTAAAATATAGTAATTAACTTATTAATAATGATAATATTTAAGGAAGAAATTATAATTTACTTTAAATTTATTTTTTATTATTATAATTTGCACATCTAGTCAGCGAAACGGCAACTACCCTTAAAGTAAGTTCATGAGAAACTTTTATTTTAAGATAAGGTAAATTATAATTTAATGCGTGAGATTTGATAAAAACTGATATTATTAGTCTTCAATGGGAAGACGGCCGAGAAAGTCAGAATTGATGGCTGGTGCACGAAGTCAGAGTTAAGAAAAGGCCGGCGCCGTAACGTGGTCGTGCACATGGCGTTGCTACTCAGCCATCGATAAATAAAATAGGAAAAATGTATAGGGACAAATTAACTCATAAATGCAGAAGCCACAGAAAAGCACCCATTGAGGACTGAAACATGGCAGCAATGGCGGTCGATTTCTGTCCTTTTCCAGTTGGATTGGCACGTTTCTCGCTCCGTTTCGTGTTTGCACTCCTCTTTTCACTTTCTGTAGCCGGCTCCGCTCTCTGTTTCCCTTCCCGGAAAGATCTCTTCTTTGAGTCGCCCATTTCAACGCTACCAGAGCTAAGTAACGCAACCATGGTACCTCTCTGGCTTTCGCTGCATCTTCGTACACATGTACATATCTAGATATAGCAATTATGCATGTGTGAATTGGAATTTTGGGCTTTTTTTTCTATGATCATGGTTGTTATTAGTACACTGAAAAATTATAGGAGACTACGCTGACAATCACAAAAAACAGATCAGACCTTTTAAAAAACTATGGGAAAATTTTCCAGAGAAAGTTGTGGTTCAATCCTGTGAATTTTTTGTCCTGGTAAGGTAATGCTAACACCCATCAATCATGAGCAGGACAATAGAAATGTCATCCTATATTGTGTAATAATGAAAAATTATAGGTGGATTTGAATTTAATTTAAAAAAAGGATGAATAATACTGAAGTGAAACATCTATATACATATACTAATTATAATAGTTGTTTAAAAATTCAAATGTTATTATTAATAGCATGTAATATTTAAATAAAATAAAATAATTAAAAAATATAAAAAAGTTGAACTTTATTTATAGTGTCATTAAGCTTTTCTTTAAAATTTTTAATTATTTTATTTTATATTTTAAATAAAATATAATATTATTTTAATAAATAATGTTATAATAATTAATATTATATATTATAATATTTTTATTATAAAAATTATTTTTTAATTTAAAATTAAATTAAATTTTTTATTTAATTTTAAATTAAAAAGTTACAATATAAAATATTGTTAATTTTGTTTTAATAATTATTTAAAAAATAATTAATTATTAAATTTAAATGTTATCAATTTTATTTTAATAATTATTTTAAAAAATAATAAATTACTAATTATAATTAAGCATTATTATTTATTTTTCCTAAGTATTTATTTTATAAAATAATTGTCCCTTAAGCTTATATGTGATGTATAGATTCTTATAACCATGGCATATTTGCTTACCTAAGTATAAATATAGTTTCTTTTTATTTCAAAAATAAAAAGAAAAAGAATGATTAATTTTACAAAATAAAAGGAAAAAGTAGAATTTCATAAAATACAATTAGGAATTCTTATTTTTTTGTTACTGCATCAACCATAGACTAATTTCTCTTTTATTGGGAGTATTGAATACTCCCATAATTCTGAACTTCATGTTATACAATTATTTTATAAAATTAATAATTAAGAAAATTTAATAATAATGCTTAATTATAATTAGTAATTTATTACTTTTAAAATAATTATTAAAATAAAATTAATAACATCTAAATTTAATAATTAATTATTTCATAAAATAATTATTAAAACAAAATTAATAATATTTTATATTGTAGCTTTTTTAATTTAAAATTTAATTAAATATTTAGTAATTTATTATTTTCTGAAAGTAATTATTAAACAAAATTAATAATATTTTATATTTTAATTTTTTATTTAATTAAAATTTAATTTAATTTTAAATTAAAAAATAATTTTTTATAATAAAAATATTATAATATATAATATTAATTATTATAACATTATTTATTAAAATAATCTTTATATTTTATTTAAAATATAAAATAAAATAATTAAAAAATTTAAAAGAAAGCTGGATGCTATTATATAATTAAAAAATTTAAAAAAAAGCTAGATGCTACTATAAATAACGTCTAATTTTTCTTTAAAATTTTTAATTATTTTTTTTTGTTTAAATATTACAAGCTATTTATAATAGTATTCGGACTCTCAAAACACTATTATAATTAGCGACCCGCACTCAAATTTTTTACCTTAAAATAATTTACCTCTTTTAGGTAATTAAATAACCTACCCTTTTTTGACATATTTTTTTTTTTAATTACACCCCTCTGGTAAAAAAACTCTCCTATATTGTATACGACATGTTTTAAAGATTTTACTTTTGTTGTTATGAGCAGGACAGTAAGAGGAGCAGCAAATATTTAGAGAAGATTACTGAAGCTACTCAACTTAGATACACATTTAAGATGCTAGATGCCGACTTCTTCAATGATACTAAGGTGAATGAGCAGAACTTCTCAAGTTGTCCTTTTTAATGTAGGTTATGGTTTTTTTATTGCAACACTTCTCGTTTAGGTGATGGAGACTGCAGAGGGTGCGCTGGAGTTTAATTTGCCTATCATAAAATCTAACCGAAGATTAGTGGCATCTGAGAATGGGGGACTACATGGCCCATCTTGTTTAGTTTTTAATCCAGAGTGGACTCAGAAGCATGTGGTCGATGCAAGCAAAAGATTTCAGCATCCTGCTCTCTCTGGCATCCTGAGGCCAAAAAGTGACGAAGATATTGCCTTCATGAGTGTGAGCCAGTTGCTACTCATTTTGGGTTATCACTAGTCTTTTTTCTTCCATTTGTCAATTTGATTGGTCTCTGGCAGATACTTGAATTAGGAGAACTCATTAGGACAAAACAAATTACATCTCATGAGCTCGTGCAAATCTTTCTGGAGAGATTGAAGAGGTATGCAAGGGAGAAATCATACTGGTGGTTATCCATTCTGATTTTCAGCTTCTTTTGTTAATGATAATAATGCCTTTGCTTAAAAACAACAGGTACGATCCTGTTCTTGAAGCTGTGATAACTTTTACTGATGAATTAGCTTATAAGCAAGCAAGAGAAGTTGATGAATTGATTGCCAAAGGAGTTTATTTGGGTATCTTACCTATTTACTATCATCACAATCTGAGAACTAGTGTCATTTTCACCGTCAAAATGATTTTTTTTGAGGGCTTTGGAAATTTTGAAATATTGCTTTTAACAGGTTGATATGCCTAGGATCTTAATTAGGTGGCTTTCAACTTCTTTTTGTATTTTCAACTTGCTTCTTTGTAACTGTTGTGAAATTGTTTCTCTGACTTGAGAGTTAAACACTCATTCTGACAGGACCTCTCCATGGGATTCCTTATGGACTGAAGGATATTATAGCAGTACCTGGATACAAGACAACATGGGGTTCAAGAAGTTTCAAAGATCAAGTTCTTAACATTGAAGCTTGGGTGTACAAGAGGTTTCAAACATATGTGAAAGTATTTTTATTGCAATCAGAATGCACATTGATTACATTCTTTTTATTTTACGCTAACTACAGGTTGAGGTCTGCAGGAGCAGTTCTTGTAGCAAAGCTTGTTTCTGGATCACTGGCTTATGATGACATCTGGTTTGGAGGTAGAACGAGAAACCCTTGGAACATTGAGGAGTTTTCAACAGGTTCATCGGCAGGGCCCGCTGCCGGCACCTCAGCTGGTATTCTTCTGGTCTTATGAGTTTTGATGTTCAATGTTACATTCCCTGCAATTTGTTATCATGAAAAGTTTTGTAAGGATTTTGAATACTTGTTCGATATTCCCATGAATGATTTACGTTTGCACTGAAATCTTGAACAAATAGCATGTTGAAATGATATCATTACTAGAATCACAAGATATTTTTTTCATGAACAGTTTTGGCAACTAAGAATTGGTTATTCAAGAACAGGTATGGTTCCGTTTGCAATTGGTTCAGAAACAGCTGGCTCAATCACATTCCCTGCATCTCGTTGTGGTGTGACGGCACTGCGTCCAACTTTTGGTGCCGTTGGTCGAACCGGTGTAATGAGCATATCAGAAAGCATGGTGATATCCTAAATGATTCTTTTCATGGTACTTCTCCTTTCATGGATAGTGCACTGACTGTAGAATCTCAATCACATTTGTTTAACAGGATAAGCTTGGTGCTTTCTGCAGAAGCGCTGCAGATTGTTCAGTCATTCTTGATGTTGTTCGGGGGAAGGATCCAGATGATCTCTCATCAAGAGACATTGCTTTTGATGATCCATTTTCCATCGACATTACGCAGCTTACGGTTGGATATATGGATGATGCTGAAATGGAGGTTAGTAGGTTATTCATTTACTATCTACAGGGCATTACTGAACGTCGGAGGTTGTTCAGTGAAAAAGTTACAAAAAACGCCTGCCTTTGTCATCTTATTCACTTTATGACACTGGCTGCCTTAATTGAAGTTTTTGTTTGGCAATGCTAAATTTGACTAAATATCCTTGGGACGGTAATGCCAGGTTGTTCATGTGCTCAAGGCAAAAGGTGTTAATATGGTTCCTTTCAAATTGAATTACACTGTTGACTCTGTTTAAGGCATATTAAATTTCACGATGGACGTTGAAATGTTGGCTCACTTTGATGAGTGGCAACGCACTGGCCAGGATAATGTTTATGAAGCTCAGGATCAATGGCCCACTGAGTTGCGTCGTTCACGTGTAATTTCAGCAGTTGATTATGTGCAGGTATGTTGTCTATTACCAGTTGATCAATTAAGACTAGGAAGCCTTAATGTTGAAATGGATTCCAGCAGCATTATTCCAACGGGGAAAACTTTGCTTAATGTGGAGTTTATGTAGTCAGCAAGCATGAAATGATTTCATACTACGCCCACGAATCCATGTTGAGATGATCTTTTCCGCAGGCACAAAGGGCACGGAGAAAATTAATTGAGGAAGTTAAAAACAGTTTCACAGTCGACGCATTCATTGGCAACGCAACTGACTGGGAAAAAGTTTGCTTGGGGAATCTTGTAGGTCTGCCAGTAGTTGTTGTTCCAACTGGATTTAAAAATATATCTAATCCACCTTCAAAGGAAAGTCGGAGGAGAACCACTATGAACACTGGCATTTATGCTCGTCCTGACCATGATCACATTGTAAGAAGCTCCTCAGTTCTGTTGTATTTTTCCAGTCCTACTGTGAAAAGTTGTATCAACAACTACCATAAGGTGTATTTGGTGATCTAAGACTCTTGCTACACAGCTGATTATTCCTTGTTTTCCTCTTCTGCAGGCTCTGGCATTAGCAATAGCTTACCAGTCAGTCACTGATCACCATAAGCAGCGCCCACCAATAGACGATCTTGGGCCAAATGACAAGATACCTGATCCACCTAAAGTCGTTATCCCTCCCAGAAGGTTGCATCCATAAAGTTTTCAAACCCCACAATTTATTGTATTGTGAAGTTTACATGAACTAAAGAAAACCTTATCAATTCCTATACATTGTTATCTGCACATACTTAAAACTTGGCTCAAAATTATCAGTAAAGGGTATTTGATTCCTTGTTATGTCAATGCCTAAAAAGAAATGACAATGCTAAAAAAAATGGCAATGCTCGTCGTTACTTTTCTTTTTTGAGAAATAACAGAACTTTGTTCATCCTTACCATTATTTGAATTTAAATTTCATTTTGCACATCTATGATAAAAGCTTTATTTTTGAGAGAGTGTTTTTGAGCATGTCAGCTTGCTGCATGTGAACAAAAGAAAAAGCTTGGAAAAAATTCATAGCCTTTGGCTAAGAGTTCTATTATGATCATCAGGCTATTTATAATTGAAGAGCCATTGTTCTTGTTAGGTTTTATTATGAGATTGAAGACTATTTATAATAGTTTTTCATATTTATATCAATTTTGTAAATTTTAATCTTATTAGAATTTAAAGTTTTGCTGTTCTATAAGATAAGTATTTTATTAGAATATTGACGCGATCTTATCAAGAATATTATTCAGTTTTTGTATGTTTAATTAGGAGTGGAGTCTACCAAAAAAGAAAAAAAAATTATAGTGGAGTCTTAATTAAATTCTATTGTTATGTTCTAATATTTATAATTAAAAGCCCAATGACTCATTCCTTAAATATTATAATTATTTATATATAAGCCTTTATAATTTTATAAAATCCTATTTATGTCATTATTATTTTAATAACATTTTCATGTTATATATATATATGAACAAATTATCATTAAAATAAAAATTCAATAACTAAATTATTTTCAAATTAAAAATAGAATTAAAAGCAATTTGATATTTTTACTAAATTTAATAGAAAATTAATCATAATTTTAATATAAAAACTAACTTATATATTTATTAAAATGTTCATGATTAAATTACTTAGTTTTAAAATTATAAAGACTAATTTATATGCTTAACCAATTTTTAAAGATTAAATTGTCTATAAAATAAAATTTTATGGACTAAATTATTTTCAGATTAAACATAAAATTGATGATATTTTTATTATTTTTATTAAAATTAACGATAACTTAATAGAATTTTAACTGTAAAAGTTAAATCGTAGGTTTTATCAAATATTATAAATTAAATTACTTAATTTTAAAACTATAAAAACTAAATTATCCATTTTATTAAATTTTAAAAATTAAATTATAATTTACCTAAAAAAAAAGAAAAAGAAAATCTTCTTCCAGGGTTAGTGGTCTCATGCGCAAGATGAATTACGCAAATGCTCAACAGTTGCTTATATAATTGCATATACATATTCTCTGTTAAATGGCGACATAGAGCACTGTCAAACTCCTCGACGTCGCAGTTTGAGTCCTAAAAATGATGTTGATGAGTTGGCCTAAATTACTTTATATCTAATATATTCTCAATTATCTTATTTTCTGTGCAAATGATGCCACAACATTCATTGATATTGCAGTTCGTATGTGTATTTCTCATTCCATCAAGCAAGACGTAAGATATTGGGAATGAATATCCAATTCAATCCCTCAAGATGGTGTACCTGGTAGGGTTTGCCGGGATCTCAGCTGATGTTGAGCTTGTTCTGTACTTGCTTAAGCGTGCTATGGAGCTTGAGAAAAGCACGCTACTATGGCTAAGGAAAATCATTTTTAAAATGTAATTGTCTCTATTCTTGTTATTGTAGTTTGTTTGTTATTATCGTTACAACTATGGCTAAGGAAAACTATTTTTAAAATGCATTAATTAAAAATAATTACAATTTAAGTTATATTTAATATATTTTGATTATCAATATTCTAAAAATAAATTAAGAAATTTTCAAATAATATTTTTCTAACAACTTAAAATGATATTCTTTTTAAAAAATTAGGATTGAATCACAATCTCAAACAAGATTTTATGTTTATTATCCAACTGTAATCTGTTGTAAAAAATAAACAAATTTAAATAATTTTTAAAAATAAAATATATATTTTTTAAAATAAAATATATAAATTAATTAATTATTTTGACTAAAATAAATAAAAAAATTAATATTATTTTATAGTAGATAAATTAAATAATTTAATGAAAAGACAATATAAATATTAAATAATATATTTTTAATATATATATATTAAATAATTAATTTTATTAAGATATAAGCACTAAATACCTTTTTTTTATTATTATTTTTTTCATCTGCCCTCAGCAGATCCAAATCTCATATCCTGTTGCCACACTGCTACAACGGCCTCAACGCGGTAAAGTTCTCACAGTAATTCACCAGAAAAATTACAGCTACTCAGTGTCAGAAAATTGAATTAATAGGTTAGTTGCTGTGCATTCACTTTTAACTTATCATATGCACATCGCTTGTAATGGGAAATTCCTGTCACGTGGATATCAGATCACATCACTTGAGATTTTTGTTAAATTTGCGTCAGTGATGTGAAGGTGCAGCTGAAGTTAGGTAGCAAGATATAAATTATATCCTATGATATTGTTTTTAGAAACATAATTAGCTAATAATTTATTTTAATTTAATGTTTAAGTATAAAAGTAAGTAAGATAATATAAATTAAATGTTAATAATTGAATTTCAACCAATAATCATTTCACCAGATTTAATTAATGTTAAAAATCAATGAAAAAAGTGAAAAAAATATAAAAAAAGTAAAAATAATATAAATCCAATAACTTTCCTCCATTGGAGAATATCAGAAAGCTTTACAAGCAATCAACGCTCTCTTTCTTAATTTACAGATGCATCCTTATAAAGATTTGGTAAGAAATATTAAAAGACTAAATAAATTGAAATTTATAACAAACTAAATTGAATTAAATTAAAGAAAACTAAATTAAACCTAGCCAATGATTCATTTCAATTTTTCGTTTTAGGTTTCATCTTGGGTTATTTATTTATTTATTTTGAAGTAATTTTATTTTTAACTTTAGTTATATTTTATAATTTTAATTTAATAATAATTAATTAAAAATCCATTTAGTAGGATTCTGTTTCATCAATTTCTTTTTGAAAATTAAAACTAAATTAAATAAATTTAATTTTTAAAATTGAAAATCAAATTGTATTAATTTATAAAAATAAAATTTTCAATTAAATGAATTCAGTTTTATTTTTTAAATTTAAATTAAATTATGCTGGCCTCTAATTTTGCCACAAAAAGAACAATGGCAAATAAGGATGAGTATGGTTATCAGGAATTCAAAATTGAATCAAAAAACTGTACAAAATTCATTTTAATATTTTGATTTGATTTTTAATTTTTTTAATAATTAAATTAGAATAATAAAAAATTAAATTAAAATTATATCAAATTGAAAATTAAATTTATACATATAATTTTTTAAATATATTATATATTTTTATATAATATTATATATATTTATATTTATATATATAATTATAAATTAAATATAATATGATATTATATTTAATTTCTTTATATTTTTTAAATAATTTTAATTATAAACACATTAAAATCATTCTCTCTTATATATATAATTAATTTATAATTATATTTATATTTTATAATTAAAAAATATATAATTAATAAATAATTAAAATATATATAATGATATATTTATATTACTATATTATATAATACATTTAATTTTTAATTATAAATTATATATATATATCTTATAATTAAAAATTATGTAATTTAAAAATAATTAAAAAATTTATTATATGATATATTATATATTAATATTTTTATTTTAAAATTTGAATATAAATTTAAGTATATTTTTTTTATAAAAATAATTATATAATATTATTATAAAAATTAAAAATTAAACTAAAATTATATTAAATTAAATTGATAATAAAGAATAGAAAACTATACTCAATCACAACTAACACAATGAATAATCAAATTAAAATTGTATGAAAATTTTGGTTCAACAAATCACGAATTGGAACTGGAGCTTTTAAAAAATAAATCAAAATTTTATTTAAAAAAAATATTAAATTAAAAATTATTTGTTTATGGAAGGTTTCTGCTTTCTCCCAATCCAGGTCAAATTTGGAAACAATCCACGTAAGGAGGTAGTTGCACATTTCTCAATCTTCTCTGGTGGTACTTGTGTAATTTCGCCAAAAAATGGAGGGTATATTCACTGTCAGCTCCCTCTTCTTTTGCCTTATATCTTCCTTTTCTACGCCTTTCATACTCCCTCTCTCTCCAGTATCTCTCCCGGATCCGCCGTCTCCTTATAAAAATCTATCAGCTCTACTCTTATTGCAGAGTTTTCTTCTTCATTGCTTCTCTCTCGTGATAACACGATTGAGAGATCCAGGTAAGCGCCATTTTTTCTAGCAGATCTCTCTCTATCACTTGTTTTTGAATGAAGATTTTCTATTCAATTATCGTTTTTAGATTCTACTATTCTTTTCTGTTTATTTTTTTAAACTAATGGTTGGCCTGATCAAGCAATAGATCGAGCTGTTTAATCATTCATCTGGTGATTTTTTTTTGTCTGGTATAGCCATTTTGTTTTTGAGTTTCGATGAATTCGATGCTTCGGATCTGAAGTTTTGGTTATGCTACCGTTGTAAATTTTGAATTTTCTGTATGTTTCATGGTGTTCTTGGTTTCTATGAATCGTGATGGATATTTGAATTTATCTATCCTCTTCTATTTTTTTTCCCAGCGTGTAAACGATTGTTGATCGACAAAGATTCACACGTTGTTTTTTGCGAATTATAAGATCACTTGTTAATGTTGTTGAATTTCTATATCAATCTCTTCTGTCTGTATTATCTTGAACTGTTTTGCTATGTCCGTAGATCGTCTTAGTTGTTGAGATGGCAACATCAAAAGGTGGAGCCACGGGATGGTACAGCGCAAAAGTGAAAGCTGTTCCGTCGGGGGACTCTCTGGTTTTAACAGCCAAGTCCAGCAACAAGCCTGGCCCTCCACCGGAAAGGACCATCACTCTGTCTTCTCTTATCGCTCCAAGAATGGTAAAGACCGTTTTGTGCTTTACATTTTGTTCTCAGGAGTAATGTGTTCCTTTATGTTTAAGTGTGTATTGCCTGATTAAAGCTTTTTTTTTTCTTTTTGCAAAGCTTTTATTTTTATGGTAAGTTGAAAACCCCTTGGGGTACTTTCTCAAGTAAAAAGCTGAATGACCTATCTAGTTTTATGAGCTATTTTGAGGATCTAAATGGTGCTGTACTACAGTCTCAGGATTTCAATGGCTTTGTTATGCTTCATTTTTATTTGTGGTCTTTCACATTTTTTTAATGTTTCAATGATCACATCGATTGTATATTTTTTTCTCTAAATAGAGAAGTTTAGCTTTATACTTGCTAAATTGGATTTCTGGCTAAAGGTGGAATTTTGATGACTATATATATTGTCTTAGGCCCGAAGAGGAGGCGTTGATGAGCCCTTTGCCTGGGAGAGCAGGGAGTTTTTGAGGAAGCTATGCATAGGAAAGGTGACTATTTGCAAATAGATTTCAGCTACTGTTGTGATTATATATATTTATTTTGAGTAAGGAGAAAAGTGGGGTGGGGTTTTTGAATTACATGTTCCAACATCTAACCTTTTTATATCTAACGCTTTATCTGACAGGATGTCATATTTAAGATAGATTATGCTGTACCTTCCATTGGCAGAGAATTTGGGAGTGTGTTCGTAGATGACCAAAATGTTGGAGCGTTAATTGTTTCGGAAGGCTGGGCAAAGGTTGTATGCCTTTGTTTTGATGGACAACTGAGTTTGATTGAATTTATTTTTATGTGGGTATTAACTGAATCTATTAGCTTCAGGTCAGGGAGCAGGGTCAGCAGAAAGGCGAGGCCAGTCCTTTTCTTGCTGAATATCAACTTCTTGAAGAACAAGCTAAGCAAAATGGTCGGGGACGATGGAGTAAGGTTGGTTCATGGCTTGCTGCTTCTCCTTCTCTTGTTTCTTTTTTCACCCTTTCTTCCTTCCAATTTTAAATCTAAATTTCTGCCTTGAATTATTTTTCAAAGTTTTGATCCATGAGGTGTTAAAAAAACTTATGATACTTGAATTATTTCAGTTAGGTTATAGTTTCATGATACTCAGTAATGGCTTTGGAAATCATAACTCCATAAACAAATGGGAAAATGATATTTGAAATGCTTTGCAGTACTTTTATTCTGTTAAATCAACTTCTTGCATTTGAACTAAAGATGTAATGTTGTATTCACAGGATGAACAATTTAGAGTTAGCAAGTAGAATACCAATACTTAAGATGTGAGGCTAATGAGTCAATTGTTTCTAACAGTAATATTATAGTTTACCGTGTTTGACTATTGTACCATATGTGGCTTATGGTATGCGGAGATGCAATACCCCTTTGCTTCCATTTGTTCGTTGTGATGTGGTTCTGATCATGTGTAATGTGGTTGATCTTTAAAATTTGGCTGCAAAATTAACAGCCCAAATGGTGAAAATTTTGATACATTATTTTTGGGCAAGTCAATTTCAATAATATATTTCTTTATTGGTTTTTTACAATTTAGAAATTCACTGAATCCATTGATCTTTCAAATTTCTGATTGTAGGCACCTGGTGCTGCTGAGGCATCCATCAGAAATCTACCTCCCTCTGCTATTGGTGATCCTAGTAACTTGGATGCCATGGGTCTTCTTGCTGCAAACAAAGGCAGACCCATGCAAGGCATTGTTGAGCAAGTTCGTGATGGCAGCACTGTCCGAGTCTATTTGCTTCCAGATTTTCAGTTTGTCCAGGTGTTTGTTGCTGGAATCCAGGTACATGGGATTACACTGTAATTGACATTATTCCTCCAACTTGTTATGTTTATGTATCATTCTCACTGGTATCTTTACGTGCCCCCCTTAACATCTGCCATTTTCCTGTTTAAGTCAGGCCCCTTCAATGGGTAGAAGAGCAGCATCAGATACTGCTATGGAAAAAGGACTAAACTCTGAGCAAAATGGAGATGCTTCTGAAACTCAAGCCCCTTTAACCTCTGCACAGAGACTTGCAGTCTCTACAGTATCTACGGAAGTTGCTCCTGATCCATTTGGAATAGATGCCAAATATTTTACTGAGCAACGTGCTTTAAATAGAGATGTAAGCATAAATTTGTTTTTAAGGTTCCCACCTCTCCCTCTTTATTCCCTATATGGGCTAATTCTATTTGGTTTTATAGGTCCGTATTGTCCTGGAAGGAGTTGATAAATTCAGCAACTTGATCGGATCAGTTTATTACCCAGATGGGGAATCAGCAAAGGACCTGGCTCTGGATCTTGTAGAAAATGTATGTATTTGAATATTGTATGATCATAGATGCTAATAATCTATGATGAACTGTTTGTTAGGAAAAAAAAGGTTTTCTCTGCTTCTTTGTGTTGGCCTTGACATCGTTTTACCGATTCCTAAGAGAACATTCTCTGTTGGGTTGCCTCATTTTAAAGGGTTGAGATTGATCATCCCCAAGCCAAAAAGATAAAAAGGAAGAAACAACCTTGTTGGACAGTGTTTATAGTAAGGGCTTTAATTGAAATATAAGCCCATGTCTTATATTAATACCAAAAGAAATTTGAAAGCGAAACCTCTATGTCATGTATATCTTTTTGTGAAGCATCTGTTTTTTTGGCTTTCTTTATCTATTATAAAGTGACGATTGCTACCTATAAAACATGGTGATGTTTTATCCCCCTAAAGCTGCTATAGATTTTGAAGACGTGTGAAAAGTTTGGTTTGTTGTTCATGAAGTGAAGAAAGATGTGTTTTCTTTTAGCTTGTCTGATTTGTGCAGAGTTGCTTTCTGTATTAACAGCTCTACTGTCGATAGTTTATGGTTGAATGTATGCTAAAGGAACATCAGATTTTATGTTTCTTCCCTTTTTTATGATTATCATTTAATTGCGCTACTTGTCTGCAAATTGGCCACTGCAATTTTTTCAATATCCTTCTGGAAGTATGGAGATTCTGAGTATCTCTCTCTCTCTCTCTCTCTCTCTCTCTCTCTCTCTCTCTTTCTTTCTCTCTCTCTCTCTCTCTCTCACACACACACACACACACACACAGGGTCTAGCTAAATATGTTGAATGGAGTGCAAACATGATGGAAGATGATGCTAAGCGGCGGCTGAAGAATGCAGAACTTCAAGCCAAGAAAAGCCGCTTGAGGATCTGGACAAATTATGTGCCCCCTCCCACAAATTCAAAAGCAATTCATGACCAGAACTTCACAGGAAAGGTAATTTTTTTTTGTATTATTTGCTCAGAAATTTTTATCCCTTGCTGAACAAAGATATCTTACCAACTAAACCTGGTTTTTCTCCAGGTAGTGGAAGTTGTAAGTGGCGATTGCATTATTGTGGCTGATGATTCTGTCCCATATGGAAGTCCATTGGCAGAAAGGCGGGTCAATCTATCAAGTATCAAGTGTCCAAAAATGGGTAATCCTCGTAGAGATGAAAAACCAGAGAACTATGCTCGGGAAGCAAAGGATTTCCTGAGACGTCGCCTTATTGGGCAACAAGTATGGAACTTACAGCTATTTCTTTTCATCACGATGATTATAAGAATCATGTTATATATTGTACAAATATATGTTTTTTCAGGTGAATGTGCAAATGGAATACTCTAGGAAGGTTACCATGGGAGATGGACCAACAGCTGTTGCTGGGTCTGGGGATTTGAGAGTGATGGATTTTGGATCAGTTTTTGAGTTGTCTTCTAATGGGGGTGATGCGGATGAAGTGTCACTACCTTCATCAGCTACTGGAAGTCAGCAAGCTGGGGTTAATGTTGGTGAGTTGATGGTTTCCCGTGGCTATGGCACTGTGATTCGGCATAGGGACTTTGAGGAACGATCGAACTATTATGACGCTCTTCTTGCTGCTGAGTCACGTGCTTCTGCTTCGAAGAGAGGAGTGCATTCTAGCAAGGAACCTCCAGTTACACATATAACAGATCTTACCACGGTTAGAATGTAAACTGTTTTGCTGCAATTTTTCTTTCACCATGGTATACATCTTATAAATTTTAGTATGCTTCTCTCAGGCATCAGCCAAGAAAGCTAGAGATTTCTTGCCCTTCCTGCACCGAAATAGGAAAATTTCTGCTGTTGTGGAATATGTGCTTAGCGGTCACCGTTTTAAGCTTTTGATTCCCAAGGAAACATGCAGCATTGCCTTTTCATTCTCTGGTGTCAGGTGTCCTGGTCGCGATGAACCATATTCAGATGAAGCAATTGCACTAATGAGACGTAGGATAATGCAGAGAGAAGTTGAGGTACTGATCTTGTTTAGGCCTGTTATTTTGCTGCCAGCCTGATTGCTTGAGTTCTGATGAATGAATGTTTCATATATAGATTGAAGTAGAAACTGTTGATAGAACTGGAACTTTCTTGGGATCCCTGTGGGAGTCAAGGACTAACATAGCAGTGGTTCTTCTTGAAGCTGGCCTTGCGAAGTTACAAACTTCCTTTGGCATTGACAGGATCCCTGATGCTCATCTTCTTGAGCAGGCTGAGCTATCTGCAAAAAAGAAGAAACTGAAAGTAAGTTGTGTATAAATCATTATTTTGCTGTTACATCATTGTTTTGTTTTTCTGTTTATAATTTGATAAATGAAATGAAAAATTGTTGTAGATTTGGGAGAATTATGTTGAAGGAGAGGAAGTCTCTAATGTACCAACTGTTGAAAGCAAACAGAAAGAAGTGATAAAGGTATTATGATTAGATAATGTGGCAACTTTATTTGTCTTATGTGTCAGAACAGGGTTTGTGAGTTATACCATTTTATATTTCTTTCAGGTGGTGGTTACAGAAGTCCTAGGTGGTGGTCGGTTTTATGTCCAGTCAGTTGGGGATCAAAAAGTTGCCTCTATTCAGCAACAGCTTGCGTCCCTGAATCTCCAAGAAGCGCCTGTTATTGGTGCTTTTAATCCTAAGAAGGGAGACATTGTTCTTGCTCAGTTTAGTGCGGATAATTCATGGAACCGAGCAATGGTGAGAATCAGATTGTGCCACTTTGTTTACTTGTCATCCTTAATCTGCTCAAAATTTTAGTTCTAGCTACTACTGAATGATATTAAGTCATTAATGTGCCTTATGCTGTGCAATTATTTCATAGATGGGACAGTGCTATGTTCACTGCTTGCCCAAGTAGAATCACCCCTTCTTTTTCCTGTTTCTCATGTGATTGTTGTAGTTTGTTCTGAATTTTTATTATTTACTTGTAAAGATTGTGAATGCACCTCGTGGAGCTGTGGAATCCATGAAAGACAAGTTTGAGGTATTCTACATTGATTATGGAAATCAGGAGGAGGTTACATACAGTCAGTTACGGCCTCTTGACCCTTCAGTGCCCTTGGCACCTGGTCTTGCTCAGCTGTGCAGTCTTGCATATATTAAGGTTCCAGACGTGGAAGAGGATTGTGGTCCAGAAGCAGCCGAGTATTTGAGTGCTCATACGTTAAGCACTTCAAAAGAGTTCAGGGCTAAGGTAGAGGAAAGGGATACTTCTGGTGGAAAAGTTAAAGGACAGGGAACTGGGCCAATTCTCATTGTAACCCTGGTTGCTGTGGATTCTGAGATCAGCATAAATGCGTCCATGGTTCAGGTATATGATTTATGTGAATGAGTCCAAATGTGAAAAGCTTGATCATAATAAATTAGTACTTTAAAGTTTTGAGCTGTAACCAGAGAGAGAATTTTCAACTATTACTCCAGTATAAAGAAATGTAACTCAGCTGTGTTATTCCATTTAAGTGAAACTCAGGTATATTTATGGTCAAACGATAAAATCCAAATGTGAAAAAAAAATTGCTTTCTTCCATCAATTATTGGAAATATGTTGTGTTGGCTATCTTTTGCTTGTTCAATTGATTTTGTAATATTTGCTTCCTCTTCCTGTCATGAAGTTTTTTAATTGATTTATTGGAACGTTTCAATGCAATTTTCTTTCTGATTTTGCTTTGGCTGTTTTCTAATTCTCTAACTCATAACTTTTTAAACTTTTAGGAAGGACTTGCTAGGATCGAAAAGAGGAAGAAGTGGGACTCCAAGGAAAGACAGATAGCCCTTGATAATTTGGAGAAGTTCCAAGATGAAGCACGTGCTGATAGACGCGGGATATGGATGTATGGAGATATCCAGTCAGATGATGAGGAAATGGCTCCTCCTGTTCGAAAGGTTGGTGGTCGTCGATGACCAAATTATTCACTTGAGGTAGACTGGAGAAAAGTGAAACAAAAAACTGCAACTGGCCTGAGATGAGTTAAGTTATAGGCAATATCATTCCATTTTAGAATGAGAGCAAACAAATATTGCAGCTTAAAACTGAAGTTTTGTATTTTTTTTCTTAATTTTATTTTTCAAAAATTTCCTTTTAGGTGAGGGACAATTTTTTTTTACACGTCTTAATAAGGTAAACTAAATCCAGTTGTTTGAGTTGCGTTGTGAAAAATTATAAACAAGTTTTGCTGCGAACTGGAGTTTATAATGTTGGTATTCGTCTTTCTTGGTGCTTTCTCTATTTGGCAATTGTGTTCCTTTTGGGATATAGATTACTTGTTTATTCTGAATCTTACCATCTGCCACTGCTGCATGACATTCTGCATCTTGTGAAGACTTGCACTATAGCTTAGTTGCGTTGCTTGTGTGCTTTGACGAGCATTTCTGTAAGTTTATTTTAGAGCTCAACGGTGGTCAGGATCCGTGCCCACCTGTGGCTTGAGTCGATTTCTTGGGTCTCTGAAGGAGTGTGGAGGCTGAGTGGGAGAATAGTTTCCAGCTTAGTTTCACAGGCTAATTTTGCTGCGGACTGGATGGCTTCTCATGCTTCTAGCTTTCCTCTGGGATCACCGCATTGAAGGTCCGCCTGAAGGAATCAGGCACTGGATTCTTCATAATATTTGTCGGGTTGCCCTGCCCATGTTCGAGATGTGCAGTTTTTGTTGTTTTTGCATTTGGCTTCCTTGTTTCGATCGAAAAAAGAGGGGGAAAAAAAAACGAAAGAACCCTGCAAAGCAGATGGGGCAAACCCCAATCAAGAATCTGATCATTATTCTAGCAAGCGAATCCTCAAGGCTCGCTGAACCACATACATGTAACTGCCACGACATAAGAGATCGAACATTAGCAGTTGAGTTTCTGTGGTTTTCTTATCAGCTTCATAACGAATAAGAAAGAAGCTCTCCAGCTTCTTGGTGCATACATTACAAGCCGAATATCGCCATACAGCCCTCACCATTACCATGGTTTGAACAAAGATGGTGTAATGACACAGCTGATTTTCCGTTGATAGGATTGAAATCTATAGGTAGGAGGGAATTATAGTTGGATTGAGATTTATGCAATTTCTTCAATAATAGAAAGTTATAAAAACTTTAATTTAAAAAAAAGACCTTTAATCAACAAGAGATTTAAGACACAAAGTAAAAGAATTGCAAAATGTGTATTTGCAACATAAATATTTTACGTAAAAGCAAAGTTGAAAAGTAGAAATATATCAGATAAAAAATGAAATCAACGAGTACTAGAAAAATCAAACAAAAAACTAAGGTACAACTTCAAGAAAGTTAAAACACATTATAACATCCCCCTTATGAATTGTCAAATACTTATCAGGTAAGAAGCCATCAAACAACTTCGTAATAAAACCTAATTTCGGGTTTCAAAGTGAGAGGCTTACAGCTTCACTGCACAACCCTAAAACGAGGGTCGGCTACTGGCGTATTCCAATTCTGAACCGGCGGATCTAGCTAATCATTAAGCAACAAATCATAATAAGGCTAAACAAAACTTCTTGAATTCTTCCCAGCGTTTTAATGAATTTAACCGCAAATCCTTAGCTTTCAAAACTAATTTTTTACTTCCGAGGCAGTAAAGGAACCATGGAAGCCTCAAGATAACGTGATTTACACTCCCAAGTCTCATACAGCTGACACTCCAAAACAAAGCCAAGAATATTTCAAAAATGGAAAAATTAGGAAAAGCCAATAATCCAGCCAGTAAGAGTGCAAGAAACCTAAACTGAACATCTACCAAAAGTGAAATTGATATAGACCACTTTCCCCAGTCATTCTTCTAGTTTTCACGCCTTCTTCTGCGAGGAGCAGCCGCTGCAGCATCATCTTCCTTCTCATTCTCTTCTGCTTTCTCTCCGCTGGTTCCTTCCTTGTTGGAAGTCTCAGCAACCGGTGCTGGTTTGTCCTCTACTTTTGCCTACAAAACATGATTAGTAAACACAGTGATGATCATGGACTCTGTACTTATCTCCCAGAGAAGCTACAAATTGAGAGAGCAGAAAAATAGAAAACTGAGACAGTTTCAGAACTTACTGGCTTCTTCCCACCAAAAATTATCTTAAGGATAACAGTGAATATCACAATTACAATGGAGATGAGGATACCAAGTGTGAGGTTGGGTTGTTTCTCTGCCCTTTCGATTATATCCTACATAAAAATGTTGGTATTTTTCAGGCCACATCCACCATGACACCTAAAAGGTTTAAAACAAAAAAGGGAATGATATGTCTTACAATGATTTTGTCCTTGTGCTGGCTCAAGAAAGGAATGTCTGCAATCTGGTACAGGAGGTCAAACACCTTCTTCTGCATAATTAAATTGAAAGTTCAGATCATGAGGCAACAAATCACAATAAAACAATGAGAAACTAAGACAGCATAACATCACATTACCTGGATGCCAGAAAGACCGTCTGTGCCAGAAACTGCATCCTCAGCCTTCTGTTTCTCTTTCTCAACATCAAACTTTACCTTCCACTTTGTCTGCCTGAGTGACTCTGCAACCTTCTCATCATCTGCAATCAAGATATTTCCAAACAAAATACCATCCTGCATTGTCCAGATCTCAATGCCAATTGCGGCAATGGGCTCAAAGTCTGGTTCTTCAAGCTCAAAGTAATTAGGGTTTGGAATTTCCTGTGGCTTCCATATACCCTTGTAATTGGGGTTGTCAATTAGAGGAGCTTGCCATTTTCCTTTGTAAGCTGGATTTCTCTTCATTGGCCTCTTCCATTCACCACAACCAGGGGCTGTCTCACACTTTGGGTTATCAATCTTTGGCGCCTCCCATTCACCATCTTCCTCATCATCCCAATCTTCAGGTTTTGTGGCTTCGGGATCATCAATTTCCTCAGGCTCATCATCTAACCATCCTTCAGGTTTCACAGCATCTTCATCTTCAATTTCAATAGGTGCATCTTCATCCCAGTCATCTGGTTTCACTGCATTAGGATCAGGAATTTTTGCTCTCTCATCCCAGTCCTCAGGCTTCTTGTCATCTGGATCAGGAATTGTTTTGGCAGGAATTAGAGGTGGCTCAAAATCATCTGAAGAAAGGAAATTAGCCTTCTTCTTCTCTTCCCCATCAATTAAAATTCGCAGTTCATTGCCAGGCTTCAAAATAGCAGTGTACACATGAGTAAGCTTGTCTGAAGGGACAGATGGTGGGAACTTGAGATGGTGTTCAATGTACTCCCCACTCTTTGGGTTCTTATGCTTCAGAATAAAGTGCACCTTGTTTGTGGCCCCACATTTGTCAGGTCCAAACATTATTGAATAAGGAGATTCACTGTCAAAATCCTTAGGTGTCCATCCAGCGTCCTGGGGCCGCAAATATTTCAAGTATGCACCACCACATTCAAGCCCATTCTGGAAACGAGTCTCAAATTGAAGGACAATTGTTCCATCCTTCAGTATTGCGGGGTTGTCAAGCTCTTTCACTATGGCATACTTCCTAGCCTTTTCACTAACAAGAAGACCGTATTCATCATGACCCTCACTTTTTGCATGCTTCCATACACCTAAACCAAAACAGAACATCAAAACACACTTCCATCATCAATATAAGGGGGAAAACAAGACATACTGGTTTTTAAGATAGACCAAATTGTGACATCATAGTTCAACTTGAGAATTTCAAGTCAACCAAATAAAATGTCAACTATATACCCACATAATCATCATTCAAATGGTAAATACAAAGTAAAAAAGGAAATAATAAATCAAAATTAGGTGGTATAGGGAGTACATGAAAACCAGAAAATAAAATCTAATTTACTTCGCTAGATAAAATATATTCTTAACCCGCTATATAGATAAATAAATCACTCAGGAACTCCACCAACGATTTTAAAAATGCTTGCAGGCACCTATATCATCACAATTCCTCTATATCTCTCCCCACCTCCCCCAATTATTTATGGCTCTATGTATCAATATCAATTAATCAGTAAGCAGTATCTACAATACAGGCAAAAAATGAAATGAATTTTGCTTTAACCATTCTTCAAATAACAAAGACTTTGCAAAAATCTTCAAACCTTTCATTTGTCACACCAGACATAGTATCCAATTGATCCATCACTGACGTGAAATTAACGCAACCAAACATTTTTTGCACGAAGCAACTTCATTGCTATATCATGCAAGCAATTTAAAATTAAGTTATATGTTAACCTTGAAAAAGCAAAATAAAAACTCGCCCATATCAATTACAGGACTTGCAGCACCAATAATAACAATCAGAGCAAACAAAAAAAAATAAAATTGAGCTTCAAATCTGTTCCTAAATCGAAAGATATCACCAAAAAATTAAAAAAAAAAAATTGAAGCAATTTTAACAGATAAATCAGACATTAAAACTGAGATCCAAATTATACCTTTGTAGTCATCTTTATCAGAAACAATCCATCGCCCTTCAAACGACTCCTCAAAGGACTCGTAAAAGATCTGCACAAACAATACATTATCCTCATATCAAACAAAACGAGCCAAAAAAGATTAAGAAATCACAGCTTCTATACAACATAACTTTGAGAAAATGTAAATACCTTATCGTCATCAGAGGCACGTAGGTGACTGAAGGAAATGAAAGCGACCAAGAACACAAGAGCAAATCGCAGAGAGACGCGTTTCGCTTCTCCCATCTCTCTCTCTTGCTCAAAAATCTGTCAAAACCCTAGGTTTAGTGAGGACGATGATTGATCTGAAAATCTGAATCTAATCTAAGAAAAGAACGAAGCTACTAGATTTTACCTTCAGATGTGTGCACTGTATACAAATAGTGCAATGGAGATCTTGCGAGAGGAGAAGACTGCCATCGTGTTGTCTCCACCAATCAAAATAAGTGCCACGTGAAATGGACCAATCAGCTTTAGCCACGTTAGTAACTGCAGCTCTCCGCCCATGTACTTCTTGTGGAACATTTTGACAGCTAAGGGCTGGACCCGGTCTCACAAGTGAGGCAGTGAGTGGCTTTCTGCTCATGGGCCAGCCCCTCCATTTCGGCCCATGATTTAATTATTTGATTTGTTGAACTAATGCAACGAAACAAGGTACTTCTGTGCATGAAACTGTTACCTTCAAGTTCCATTTTTGTTTTTTTATGCGACAATTCATTATTTTCTCCAACCATGAACAGTAACCAATCGAATGGCTCTTCTGTGGTACAATTCAGCTAGCTTCGCAGTGCAAAAGAGAACATGAAATGAAGACATTTCTTGCGGAAAAATGAAGTCGTTTCTCATCAGGCTAAATGATCACCACAATAAATAATTTTCAATGAACTGATTTTGAAGCAAGCACACATACCTGATATCAACTGTGACTAGCTACCTCACCAGATGCAAATGGGCTGCAAGAGTTTAAGAGCATGAGAGCCAACTTTTGCTGAACTCCCCACCCCAACTGCTGCGTACCACAAAAGGCTTTGAGAGTTGAGACAAAAGCTAAAGTACTAGTAGCCGTTGAGGGGGAGAGTTCAGAGAAAGTTAGATCTCCAAAAATCCTGATAGGCTGCGCTGATGAGGAAAGAGTTGCTGGCAGTATTTATACACACTCGAGGGAAAATGTAATGCCTTATATTTTCCATTTTTCTGTCTCTTCTCTTTTTCTGCTGTTTTCATTTGTACATGTGTGTAGAATCAAGACAAAGAATCTGACCCTTCTTCCGAAGATTCGTTAATATAATCTGAAGCAATGGAGGAGAATTAAAAGGAAACTTCGTGAACATATTTTAACATATTCGAAGAAGTCTTAAGAGGCTGAAAAGGAAAGGAAAGGAAAGGAAATATTTGTTTTAAGCAGTACCTTAGGAGACATCAGGTGAAGTTGGAAAGACTGAGAGAGATCTTTTCAAATGTCACCATTAACAAGGGATCTGCTGCCCCTGAACCTGTGGAATACACATCATTGGCTGAAATGCCTAAGTTGGTTTTAGTCTGAAAAGTTAAGGAAAAAGGGACAACAAAAAAATAATCAATTTAAATAAATGTGCATACCATCTGGAAAGGACAAACCTTAAAAAACCTTAATTGCTCCTGTCTTAGTTAATGTCATAAATCAAAGAAATGCACAACATGCCCCGTGCGAGGGTGCTAATGACCCTTAACCATCTCAAGGGCTATTATGTGTGTGTGTGACACTGTTATTTGCTTGTGGCGTCAAGAACAATTCTCCATTCAATCACAGATGTTTCAGTTCTTAGCTTTCGACGCCAACCGTACGTTGCTTTCAATTGACGGCGACGTCAAAGTTGGCCAAGCTAGCTACTCTCATTAATTTTTGAGTACAATAGTTTTGTGATCAACTTTTCTTGTTTTTTAAAGTAGTGTGACAAATTGGTTCTTACCAGGGAATTTCCGCAAGGATTCCTTGTCCGTTCCAGGATTTGCAATTTTAGGCTTGCGCAGGCTGGTGATGAATTGGCCAGTTGCACACTTGATCAGCTACCTGTTCCATCTGCAGAGGCTCCAAGTTGATTAATTTATCAATATTAGTACTGGTTTGGTTCCTGTTAGTGTAAAAACAGATTGAAATCTATGGCACTAGTAACATAGGAAATAACAAATGAAGAAAATCACTTTTTAGTAGTTCTTAACGAGCATTGCGCGCATATATACATGTTCGCCTAGGTGGCTCCACTAGTACTACATATACATGTCTCAATTTCAACCTCCATGCGTCTGGTTTAAGACCTAGGGAGAGTCGAATCTCCAGAGTCATGGAGGCTAAACATATCAGGTACCATTATTGAAGCTTATTGTCGTTTAATTAAATGATTTTTGAACCATTCACAACTAAAACTTTACCTCTGGAAATTCACAAAATTTGGATTGCTGCAGATTCTTGAGTGAAGTTCCTTGAAATGTTTATATAGAAAAAGTTCAAGCACACATGCACTATAATGAAACCTCAAAGAAAGAATGATTTCTTCATGAAGGGATTGAAGGAGTTGACAAAAAAAAAATATCGTCTCGGTTCATGCATGCATTATCATGGGGAGTAGGCCTTAAATCGCCCCCAAAGGCCTCCAACATTTCCATAGCCTGGGATAGCCAGAAGCCTTTGAGGGAGATTGGAAGCTTCTCCATCCATTCTTGTCCTTCTCACTGGCTCTTTAGCTATACCAAAATACAAAACTTCAACATGTTTATATAGGCTGAATTGCCCCCTTGCTGGAAAATTCTGGTCGAATCCTCCGCTCGACGACCTAGTTGTTTGTTTTATATTATTGCACTAATAGTCTGAGTTCAACACAGTTAATGCATTTTATTGTTCAATATTCTTCTCTAAGGATTAATTTTTTCCCTATATCTGCAAGCAAAAGCAGTATGCGCCAACTTCTTTGAACTGTACACTTTTGGAGAATGATAAAGACAGATCCCTAATAGACTCATTCTCCAATGCAAAGGTCAAGAGAATGATTAATGGGAATTCAACCTTGTTGGATACTGAAGCTCATTGTTTATCAAAACCACATACATCTCACCCTATCTGGAAACAACAAAGGTGCCACTAGCTAGTACCTATATAAATCTGTCGCCGTAGGCTTGGAATCCGTAGCTTTCATGCAGATATTTAACGGGAATTCCATGCCCCGTAGGCTGTAATGCACGTGCATCCTGCTCTTTTTTTTTTTTTTTTTTCTTGCATATATTAATTAGTACCAGCATGCATCTGATCAATCTTGAGTAATTTTTATCTTGAATTTTGCTCTGTTTATTTTTATCTTTAGCTTTAATTTATTATTAAATAATTTTTAAACTATTTACCAATTCCAACTCCCTTTCCCAAAGAGAAGGGGCCCTTGGTAAATTTACCAAAGACAAATATTTTTTATTATGAATGACTGGTTATGGAGTGACAGTTTCGTTCCCAAATCACATATACACATGGGCAATCAAAACAAGTAATATAATTGGCACAAGTTGAAATACAAAATAATGCAAGTATGTATAAATCTCGACTCCAGTCAAGGCTCTATTTTTCTATATATTCTACTAGTAAGTGTACGAGTAGCTAGTGGAACCAAACGAGGTCCTTTCTGAGTTGACTTAGTGAACAATATGAATGTGGCACAAAGAAGTAAGGATGCCTGCGAATTCTTCTTTTGCTACATCATCAAGGTGATGCATTGTAAAGTATTGCAATAGCTTTGCTAAAAAGCTAATGGATACCAATTTTAAAAACCAATATCCCTTCTTTCCAGCCATGTAAAACAACGAGATCTGCACCACTGATCAGCAGGGAAAAAGTTAAATAAACTTCCTTTCTATAGCAAATCTTTTGTAGAATATATTTAGTGCACCATATCTTCTCAAAGTTTTGGTTAAAAAATTGTCTGATTTTCCTCGTGCATGATCAGGCATTGATGATTCTGGAATTCAATTTGAAAAATCAGAATCCATTGATAAAAGTCAGACTGAAGTTGTTAAAAAATTTATGTGGAGGAGGAAATTGAAACCTTCACGACAAACTATTTTTTTTTTCCCTTCTATCTTGAATCGGATAAAGGGCCAATGCTACAATAAGTTCTCTCCCTGCTACAGTCTAGTAGCTTCATCAATATTGATCTTGTTGCTTCACAAATTTGCATAACTGATGGAAAAATTCTACTGGAAGCATAAATTTAATGCTCTCACTCACATGAAAGTGAATTCATCATAAAAGTGAACTGAAAACATGTACATAGAGTGCACTGAATAATCTTGTATTAACTATATGGCTTCAAAATATTATTAGAATGAAAATGGATATTGCCTGGCCTGATGGAGACTACTGATCGTGAATTGGTGCTGCATACTGTGGAAAAGATATCATCAGCATAAATTCATAATTATCCAAGGATTTGATTCTTAAGAGATTGAAAACTATTCACTTTTGTCCTGTCAATTGCATTTTGGTCAATGTATATTCCTGCCCTTAATATACAGTAATGGAGATAAATTTTCCTAAATTAATTAATATTGATAAGATAAAGTCTATCCACAAAAATTTTTCTTTCCAACATCTTACATAGAGAGCTGGACAGACTCATCGTGATGAAGGGTTGAAGGTTCAGGTTAATTTGTGGGCACGCAATCATGCTTTTTCTTTGATTTAATTTAGAGAAAAGAATATTGGATTTTCCACCCATTAGACTGATTCATTCATAGTAAATTTAAGAGAATTTACATGTAAAATAAATGAGAGTCATATATTTACAATTTGAGTCTATATAAATCAAGTCAAGATTTTCTTTTTTTTTTTAAAAATCAAGTCAGGATTTAGAAGGTGTTTCTTGATTAATATAATATTAAATACGAGAGATTATTAGATACACTAAATGTATCTTTTTTTGTTATCATGTCAAATTCACTTTCTTTATATATTCGTATTATAAGAAATGTCTATATTTATGTCAAAGGAAAAACATTACTTTTATATGCACAAAAAAATTTTATAATCTTTCCTTAAATGCACATAATATAAGGAAATATGATTTTTTCAGTGCTTCATTGTTTGGTTGTATATAATTCTGAGCGGTATTAATTGATGAATCCTTTTGAAGGCAAATGAACTGAAGAGTACCCTTTATGCAATTTTCAGAAGCCATCACCTTAATTATAACCGATGATTAATTTAAAAATAATTTTTCTAATGCAAAACAAAATTACTAATGATTACAAAAATATAATTGCAATATAAAATATAAAATTATAATTATTTTTTAAATATATTTATAAGTGTTCTTCATTCGATAAAAAAAGAGTTGTTCCTGCTATGAAAGATTATTCAATATATTTATTTTGAAAAATAATATTTATTCCATATATTTCACATGCACTTACGAGTGTACTTAATAATTTTTTAAAATTTAAAATAAATAAAAAATTAAAAATTATGTCTAAATTATTAATAAATTTTAATTTAATTATATCAAAATTATTTTTAAAATTATAAAATTTGAAATTTTTAATAAAAATCAAAAGAATTAAAAAAAAAAAATCGACATGATTCCCATTTTTCCTCCGACCAGGGATAGCGTACCTACTACCAACCCGTTTGCGCCATTGTGCTTGTGAAGTGACTTTGAAATTGTAGTTAGGGGTCTGTTACTTTCCCCGGCAAAACCTGTTTTGATTCGATTCTCCTCAAAAAACCCTAGGCAAAATTAGTTTCTTTTCCCCATCTATGACCAGCCTTCCATCCACTCTCAAAACTTGGAAACAAAAAGCTCCAAAATTTCTCCTTCCTCTCTTCCTCCTCTCGAACCCCAATAAATGCTTCTCGGAATGTATCAAACACCCAACCCATTTCAATTGTATTCTGTCTTACGCCATTGCTTCGGGTCTCTTTACAGACCCCTGCATATCAAGCAAACTACTTTTCTACTCTTTCTCTATCTCTCATAATCTTTCCTTTTCTCGCTCCCTCTTCTTCCAAATCAAAAACCCAAATATCTTTGCCTATAATTTTATGTTTAAAGCCCATTCTCAGAGCTCAACCCCTATAGAATCCATCACTCTGTACAATTTAATGCTGAATAATGGCATTTTCCCTGATAATTATACTTTCCCGTTCATTTTTAAAGTCTGTGGGCGTCATTTGCTTCTGAATAAAGGTCAAGAAGTGCATGCTTTGAGCCTTAAACTGGGGCTTGAATTTGATATTTTTGTGCAAAATGCTTTAGTTTCAATGTATTCCTCCTGTGGAAAAATTGAAATAGCACGTAGAGTTTTTGACTTGGTTCCAATTTTTACCAGGGATGTGGTATCTTGGAATAGTATGATATCTGGGTATTTACAGTGTGATTGTAGTGCGGAAGCATTGAAGGTTTTTGGGAATTTACTGGGTGATAATTGTGTTAGATTTGATGAGGTCACATTGATTAATGCACTCACTGCTTCTGGAAGGATGGGATTTCTTGATTTGGGGAAAGAACTTCATGGATTGATTATAGTAAATAGGTTTGTTTTAGATGTTTTTTTGGGTTCGTCTTTGATTGATATGTATGCAAAATGCGGGAAAATGGAGGATGCCAGGAAGGTTTTTGATAAAATTCCCGATAGAAATCTAGTGTGCTGGACTTCCATGATAGTAGGTTATGCGAGGTTGGATATGTTTAAGGAAGGAATTGAATTGTTTAGGGAGATGCAACTTGCCGAGGTTGTTGCAGATGCAGCATTGGTTGCTTCTGTTATTTCTGCGTGTGGACATTTGGGAGCCCTGGATCAGGGAAGATGGGTGCATGCTTACTGTGAAAGGAATGGTATTGACATGAACCTCTCTGTGAGAAATGCTTTGATAGATATGTATTCAAAATGTGGAGAAGTTGAAAAGGCTCGCCAGATTTTCAATGAGATGGTTAAGAGAGATGTATTAGTTAAGAGAGATGTATTGGTTAAGAGAGATGTATTTTCATGGACCTCAATGATTTCTGGGCTTGCCATGAATGGGAACTCTGATGAAGCATTGGACCTGTTTGCACAGATGGAAATGTCAAGTGATGTTAAGCCAAATGAGGTTACATTCCTCGGTGTCTTGTCTGCTTGTAGTCATGGTGGTTTTGTGGATAAGGGGTTTCACTATTTTAAAGCCATGAGTCTTATTCATCATATTAAGCCACGTATTGAACATTATGGGTGTATGGTTGATCTTCTTGGCCGTGCTAACTTAATGGTTGAGGCTGAAAAGTTCATCAGGGCGATGCCTGTTCAACCTGATGTGGTGACATGGCGATCCCTGCTATTTGCTTGTAGGAGTCATGGGAATATAGAATTAGCGGAGCTTGCGACCAACAAAATTGAGGAATTGGAGCCAAGAAAGTCTGAGGCACAAATTCTATTGTCCCATGTTTATGCTTCAGCTTCAAGGTGGGGTGATGTGAACAGAGTGAGAAAGTGTATGGCTCGTCAGAAAATACAGAAGAAACCGGGTTGCTCATTTGTTGAAATAAATGGTCTTGTTCATGAATTCTTTGCTGAAGCTGAATCACTTAGTCAAATGGATGTCTTATATGAAACAAATATGCAAATTCATAACATTTTACGATCTGAAGGATTTGACTCAGACTTTTTGGGTCATCAGTAACAATGAAATTCAAAGCATTTGGATTTTGATAATTTGGTTGCCTGATTTGCATTGATGATGGCGCTTTAGAGCTAGGATTTTTAGTTATCTGAGGAAGTTGATCACAAGAAAACTTTCATTAGCCTGAGGATGTCCTTCAGAGTATTGGAGGTATAAATTTTGAAATTATTTCGAGCAATTATGGATAAATGGTACCATGATGTGTCACTTTCATAATAAAACAAGTGGCATGAGTTGGGGATGGAAGTTTGAGCATTCTAACTTGAATCCAGGATCACATGAAATATTCAGAAGTTATTGATTATGAGCAAAGCAGTCTTGAGATTACAATTGACTGGACAATGAATGAGGAACCAACAACCAAACTAGAACTTCAAAAGCTTGGCTTTATTTCGATTAAGGAAGAGATGTTTATGGTACATGGTTGATGATGCCATTGAAGCTACCAGGGACAGATCATATAGATAAAGAATTGGATGATTAATCAGGATTACAAACTCGCTACCTTTTGTTTGAAATGTTTACAGCATAATAAAGAACGCCTTGACCTCAGCCAAGGACATTATATTCAGTAGAGACTTGACGTGTTTCGATCCCTAATTTTCCCTGCAGTTGGTAGAGCACAAAAGAGACTCTAATCAATGTCAAGCCACTGCTATCACTGATTTAATAAAGTTTTATTTCAATGCAGCTGTCTTGTGTCTCCTCGGTGAAGTATGCAGCTCACATCCTAACACAGATGACTGTTAACTAACTGCCTACTTCAATTATTCAATGCTTTTCCTCCTGATATTTACAATTACAAATGAAATACTCTTCAGTCATTTAGATGAAGTAAACTAGTCTTGGCACTCCGTTGGGAGAACATATATTGCCATGCAGATAATTGTTCCCTGTTAAGAGGGTTTTAACAATGATAATACTTGGTAGTTCTTCTTTGTCCATGCTCAGTGGCTATGGAAACGTTGTGATACTTTTTTTTTTAAATACCTCACTACAGTTCATTTTATTAGAAGGATAAATCATAAATTATATTTAATTTCAATACAAGATGGATGAAATTAGTTGTTGTATTCCAAATATGAAGAAGTGGGAGTCTGAGCCAAAATGATTGATGGTGGAAACGAGCTCAATCTCAAGAAGATTAATAATATGAGTTGAGCTTATATTGACGATCATTCATACTCCTGGGGTCTAAGACAGGAGTCCTCGTGGAATTTGTTGTTGATGTTGACCAAGGAGAACCATAAAACAAGCTTATTATGAAGCTAAATTTGATGGTGATATCAAATGTTTCACATCATTCTATCTGAAACATAAATTCAAAAGGCGCATCTGGTGTAGTGGTATCATAGTACCCTCCCACGGTACTGACCGGGGTTCGATTCCCCGGATGCGCAATCACAACTAAATTTTACTTTTCCTGTCCTCCCTCGTCTTTGAAAATTGACAAGAAAAAATAAGATGTTATGTGCATTTGGTCGATTCGATTTTTAGTTGAATCGAAATAAATAATTAAATTATTAAAAATATGAATCGAATTGAAAATTTCTATTTCTTTTTGAAACATGGAATTTTTTATTTTTTTAGCAATAGAATTTTTCATAAAGCCTAACAAAATAAAATCTCAATCAAATGCTCAAAATCAAAAAAAACCTAGCCATAAATATAGTTTTTATTCTAGAAATCCAGAAACGAACATCAAAATCATCAGAAGACAGCATCCAGATGACAAAATCCAACAACATCACCAGCATTAATGACAGAGTGCTGAGTGCAAGGGCAGATGTTAGCGATGTGCCGATGTGGGTACTAGACGGAAACCGCGAGAACCCAAACTTCAATCACATGGCAGCAGCAACAGAGACGAACGACGAGATCACAACATGATCAGCCATCAAGCTCTTTACTCGTTTCATGTCTGCCTCCATCATCATCACGTCCATAGGTGAAGAGCTGAAGAATATTACTGAAGAATATTATAATTACAGTTTGATTTTTTTTTTTTTTTTTGGGGACAAAATGGAGGAGTTTTATTAAGATTAATAATTAAACAGATAGAAAAATTTTAAAAATGTTTTAATTTATTTTTTAAATAAAGAAATAAAATGTTAAAAAAAAATTATAGATTATAATATAATTGAATTGTGGAGCCAGGTAGAGGAAAAATCATTCCATGAAACTGATGTAAAGGACACTCGTCGAAGTAAAAAGTGGACAGCATCAGCCTAGAAGGCTCATGGAGCGGCCCGTCATGTTGAAGTCGTACTACTGTACGTTTCCTCAGACTAGAATAATAGATTCGGCTATTTTAATTTCTATTGTGGGCAAGGACGTCCTGCACGTCTGTGGCCGAATTAATCTTGTCGAGTGGCTCTTATATGGACCAGGATATGGACCCTTCCGCCAGTCTCCACACAGAAGCTCCGAGTGACAGGGTGAATGAAAAAACTATTTTATTATTTTATCAAAAATACCCTTTAACCTAGGAAGGAAAGTGATATCAGGACCATTTTTTTTTAGCGAAATATCAGAACTTTAATCCGAAGGATCTTTTTTGGTTCTTTTTTTAGTGGATTCTTTTTTATTTTTAACTGATTAATTGATATTTCTTACAAATTGTTAATCCAAGATACTAGTAAAAGTGGCTGATTTAAAGCAAGCAACATTCATTTATTTAGACGCGAGATACAAAAGACTTCGAAAAGAAAATGAGAGAGAGAGAGAGAGAGAGAGTTCAACCTTAATTTAGGCATAGCAGTAAGAGTGGGTTCAGGGCTGGGTGCTGGGATCTATCCCAATAGATTTGAGAGTCTCAGCCCGGGGAGAGTGAGCATAAATATCTTTGCGAATGGGATCAGGTATGTACTGAAGTCCACTTTCAAACTCTTGAACACGGGCAGCCTTCCTGAAAAACGATTTCTCAATGAATTTATTGGCTTCATCCACCACTTTATCAGAGTACACCACCTCAGGAATCGTCTCCCTTAGTTTCTTCTTCACCCGCACTGATGGCGAGTACATGAGCTGCTGCTTTGCAGTGTGCAGACCCAGCGTAGTCGATAAGAATATCATCCCGAGGGCTACATATACTGGAACAAATTCACCCATCACTTGCGCCTTACTCTTGCTCTGCTCCTTGCCAAGAGTCTACCCAAAACCAGTGGCTGGGGGCATATGCCTTCATTTTTGGTGAAGTTGAGGTGCTATATGTTGCGCATCCTCTTAAGCGATTCACCATCAATTTCCAGTGGTAACCCTGCAATATATAGCAGCCAAGAAAGAAGTTGACTAGGCAACTCGCTGTAACAAATAGCAAGAATTAAGTAATCGTTGAGTACTTACAGTTGACCTGAAGGACATGATCGGAATAGCTGAAGGAGGAAGATGCCTTTGTATGGGCCTGCAACTTTATATCAAAAGAGAGATTCTCGGTTATGCTTAACAAGAAGTTGTCTTTAGCTAGTTAGTTTCTTGGAATTTATAGAAGGTAGCGGTGGGGAGAGGTTCTGGAATCGCATATGCAATTTAGAAGCTCAAGGAATGCTTCACGTTAGTGGAGTGCATAGCTTCAAACATCTACAAGCCTCATGAAGTGGCACATCATGTTCGCCTTCTGTTTTCTTAAATTATGGTAAAAAAGAGGCATTATAATAAATCTTAAAAATTTTTACGGTGGCGATAACATATGAATTATTAAATATTATAATAATTATTAAAAAAATATAATTATTATCACCAATAAATATTGTTGTTAAAAGTTTAGTAATAATAATAATAAATAAGTTTCTTATATATCATTAATAGTAATTATTTATATAGTTGCTGTAAATTTTTTATTATTAATTTTAATATTTATTGTAATGAGAGGAAAAAATTATTTTCATATATCTACAAACAAATTAATTTAAGAATGGTATCTTCAAAATGTTGCATATAGATGAATATTGGGACTCCCTCACCCAAATTTCTTCTTAGAAGCTCCAAAGAAGTCCATTTTCCTATTAGGACAAACTAAAGGCTGGCCATTCAATGCGATGGACAAGAAGTTTGCGGTTGCAATTTTCACTATGAATCTCCTCCTTTTACCAAATGCTTGTTCAAAGGAAATTTTGCATATTGGTGTGCATAAATATTGTGCTCGCAAATCTAATTTTCTCACCTTTTTTTATTTTTCATTCTTTAAGAAATCGCAAGATTATTGGATACTAATAAAATATATGTTCCCTTAAATAAATAAATATATCTTATTTTTTATAAAAAAAAAATTGAATATTTATATCTTAGAGAACACCATTTTTTAGTGTTATATATGTATTTAATAATAAGTCCAGAAATTTTAATCCAACAAGCTCTCTCTCCCTTCTCTTTCCCTAGCAACGCAAAAATGGTACAGACAACACAAACTAGTATTTATATGCTTCAGGCTCAGGCATATTACTACCACACCTCTCATTGATCGATGTTCCCTAATTCCATCTAAAACAATATATTATACTCCCATGTAAATCCTGCAGCATCCTAGCAAAACACTCCACACAAACTTGCCACCACCTGTGGGGTAGAGCTGGCCGGGATTCGATCCAAGTCAAAATCAGCAATTTCGATTCAAGGGCTCCGGGAATCCGAGACCGGACTGCAAATTCTCCTCATCTCATTCCCGAATTAAGTTCTAGTTAGGAGTGAGCATTCGGTTCAAATCGAATCGAACCGAATTAAATCATGAAAATTGAATTACATATTTTAGAAATCGAACCGAATCAAAATGGATAAAAAATCGAATCGAATTAAATCACTCTATTTCGGTTTGATTCTGCTTAAACCAATCTGTTTTGATTTTTTAATTTAGACTTAATTTTCAAATTATTTGATATACTTTTCACTTTGCTTTGAACCTAATAACTATTAATCAATGAAATTAAATAATTTATATATAAAAAATTACATATAATTCATAAATTCTCCATAAAAATAAATCAATTCAAAAATCAATTCGATTCAATTTGATTCGATTTGAATATATAAAATTATTATTTAGTTCGGTTTTATCGATTTTTTTCTCTTAAAAATCGAATCGAACTGAAATAACTGGAATATTTATAATATAAAATCAAATAATTTTAAAAATCCAATCGAATTACCAAATTAAGACGATTCGATTCAATTTATTCTATTTGAACTGAATGATGCTTACCCCGATCAGTTACTCCAATTTTAATATAATCCAATGATTTAAAAAAAAAAGGTCAAAATTTGATACTAAATTAGATTAGATCGGACTAATCAATCGGTTTTCAATCCAGTCTAAAGAGGAAAAAAGATTGATTTTTGTTGATTTCAAATTAATTTAATTTTGATATAATTTTAAATCTGAACTATTATCCTGGCCGGGCTACCAGTAGCCAAGTTCTTTATCGTGGTCATCGCTTATTTGCAAAACCCAGACCCGCCCAGCAAATCAACCATGCGCCCATATTGTTTGGGCTCTCGACGTGTCACGGGCCCAGCTTCAGCACTCAGTAGGGACCGTGTGGCACTTGGCTTGAACTCTTCAAGACAAGTCAGCCCACAAGAATCTCACAACAACTGCGAGAAATTAGAGACATGGTTAGCATTAGGCCAAGTTAGGCTAATTTGGGGCTGTATCACAAGCATTTCGTATAAATGGGCAACAAATAAGCAAGCATCACAAGCATGAAAGGCACAGCAAAGCAAGGCACAAACATTTCATGAAAAGGCTACTTCATTCATTCATGGAACATAATTACAACCAGTCCATTATAGGCAGGGGGGAAACCTATAAGGAGCACACAACGGGACACGGCAAGCACAGTGACTAGCTAGGCCAGTTGCCCACCCAAGGCCAACCAGTCACTCCCCCCTAAAGAGCATTTGGGACATAATGCCTTCTGGCAGGAGGATACATGAATATGTCTCACCCATCACACCCCTAAAATTACATAAATAAAAATAAAATACAAATTGTCTCTTTTGCCCCTTAAAGAGGTTATATTACATATGATTCTACCCCAAACTTCCTAACCCTTGACATTCTCCCCCACTCGAATGGTCGACGTCCTCGTTGACTGTGCTTGTAGAAAATCTTCAATCTTCTGGACATATTGGTGAAGGTCTGTTGCTTTCTCCCAGCTGGTCTCTTCTGTGCTCAAGCCCTTCCATTTGACGAGATACTCCTTGTGTGGTGGCCGCTTGGTAGTTCTGACTACTCTTTCTGCAAGAATCTCTTCGACTCCTTGGTTGACTGGTGGTGCGGTGGTGATGGCTGGCCTGGATGATTTGTTGCGGCTGACATCAATTGGATCAGCATGGTATGGCTTCAATCTGCTCACATGGAAAACTGGGTGGATCTTCATCCATGCTGGTGGCTCTACTTTGTAGGAAACTTGGCCCACTTTGGCAATGATTGGCATCGGCCCTTCATACTTTCGAACTAGTCTGCTATCCCGGTTGCGAAGAAATTTGAGTTGTTCTGGAAGTAACTTTACCATCACCAGGTCGCCCACTGTGAATTCCTGCGGTCTTCGATTTTCATCTGCCCATTTCTTCATGCGCTTGGATGCTTTTTCCAATCGAGCTCTGGCAATGTCAGCTGTCTGCTTCCACTCCTTCATAAAATGATACGCTTTGGGATTCCTGCCAGTGTATGGACCATCCAATGTGTGAGGTGCCAAAGGCTGCTGTCCTGAAACAATCTCAAAGGGACTTTTATTAGTGGCAGAGCTCTTTAAAGAGTTAAAACAAAATTGTGCAACATCGAGTAAGGAGGCCCAATTCTTCTGACTGGCATTTACAAAATGCCGTAAGTATTCCTCTAGCAGACCATTGAATCTTTCTGTTTGGCCATCCGTTTGTGGGTGAAAGCTGGTGGAGACATCTAATCTAGTCCCCAAGAGTCGAAACAATTCTGACCAGAAAGAGCCTATGAATCGGCCATCTCGATCGCTAATAATGCTCTTTGGGATCCCCCAGTATTTCACTATATTTTTGAAGAAGGCACGGGCTGTATCTTCAGCTGAACAGTATCTTGACATCGGCACAAAGGTTCCATATTTTGAGAATCTATCAATTATCACCAAGATATGGTCGTACTCCCCAACCTTCGGTAATCCCGCAATGAAATCAAGGGAGACACTCTCCCATGGTCTAGTTGGAACTGGCAACGGTTGTAATAATCCTGCAGGCTTTTGTCGATCCGCCTTGTCTTGTTGACAGACCAAGCAAGTCTTCGTGTATTCCCTCACATCATCTTCTAATTGAGGCCAGTAATATCCTTGCGTCAATAGAGCCAACGTGCGCTGCCACCCTGGATGTCCGGCCCACAAGGTATCATGACATTCCTGCAGCAAAAGCTTCCTCAAATTTCCAGCCTTTGGGACATACACTCGATTTCTTCGGGTCATCAAGAGGTCGTCTTCCAACCAAAATTGTCTGGTCTTCCCCTCTTCCACCAGTTTCATCAATGCTACTGCTTGGGGATCCTTCTTCAAGTTATCCCGAATTTGTCTTCGCAATGAAGTGTCTACTTGGCTCCTTGATAATTGAGCGAGATGTTTCAAGGGTGCTAAGTTCGATTTTCTACTCAATGCATCTGCAACCCGATTAGAACTCCCTGGCTTATACTCAAATAGGAAATCGAACTCTGCTAGGCATTCTTGCCATCGTGCTTGTTTGGGAGTCAACTTTGGTTGAGAGAGAAAGTGGCTCACAGCTGTGTTATCTGTCTTCACTACAAATCTTGACCCCAATAAGTAGTGCCTCCATGTACGAAGACAGTGTACTACCGCCAATAACTCTTTCTCTTGAGCTGTATAGCGAAGTTCAGCATCTTTTAGTTTTCGGCTTTCAAAAGCAATCGGATGTCCTTCTTGCATTAAAACTGCTCCCAGCGCTAAGTCTGAAGCATCAGTGTGTACCTCAAAAGGTTTTTCCATATCTGGGAGAGCTAACACTGGTTCTGCTATTATCATTTGCTTCAGTTTTTCAAATGCTGCTTGACAGTCCATAGTCCACTGCCATTTATTTCCCTTCCTTAACAACTCTGTGAGAGGGTGGATCTTCTGTGCATAGCCTTGCACGAATCGCCGATAGTAATTTGCTAGTCCCAAGAATGATCTCAATTCTGTAAGACCTTTGGGTACCGGCCAGTCCTGAATTGCCCTTATCTTGGCTTGGTCCATCCGAATTCTCCCTTGCTCGATCACATGGCCCAGAAACTTAATCCTGGTTTGAGCAAAAGCACATTTCTCCTTCTTCAGAAAAAGCTTGTTCTCCCTCAATTTTTCAAAAACAAGGCGAAGATGTTCTTTGTGCTCTTGTAAGGTGGAGCTATACACCACAATGTCATCAAGGTATACCACCACAAATTTGTCGAGGTAGTCATGAAAAACCTGATTCATTAGAGTGCAGAAAGTTGCAGGAGCATTTGTTAGTCCGAAGGGCATCACAAGGAATTCAAAGGCACCATACCGGGTTACACAAGTAGTTTTCGGCTCATCTCCTTCTTTGATACGAACTTGATGATATCCCGATCGGAGATCTAACTTGGTGAAAAATTTAGCCTGCCCCAACTGGTCGAATAAGTCCGCAATCAAGGGGATGGGGTATTTGTTTCAGACAGACTTTATTAAGAGCCCGGTAATCCACACAAAGTCTCAAGCTACCATCTTGCTTCTTTTGAAAAAGAACTGGAGCACCAAATGGAGCTTTCGCTGGTCGAATAAATCCGGCTTCTAATAACTCATCCAGCTGTTTCCTTAATTCTGCCAATTCCGGTGGAGCCATTCTATAAGGGGCTCTTGCAGGAGGTTTGGTTCCTGGCAATAGCTCGATCTCATGATCTATACTACGTCGGGGAGGCAAGACTGCAGGTAACCGTTCGGGCATCACATCTTGAAACTTTGTCATCACATCTTGAATCTGCGGAGGGAATGGTGGTGCTTTTCCCCCTTCTTGGACAAGGGGAACTACCACATATGACGGCTCCCCACGCTTGACACCTTTCTTAAACTGGAGGGCCGATAACAACTTCTTTTCACTTATTGGGCTAAAACTTGTGGGAATGGTACACGGCTTGTCTCCCATTAATAAGATACAATCTGCAGCTGGGACTGGGATTGCTCGAGCTCTCTTCAGAAATTCCATCCCGATTACTACATCAAAGTCATCAAGGGGAGTCACCGTAAAATCTATTTTGCCATTCCAGGGTCCCATCTGACAAGAGACACCACGAGCAACTCCCACAGTGTTCAAGGCTTGAGAATTCACTGCCTTTATCTTCCCTGCGTCGGCTTGCACAGTTAGCTTAAATCGGGTAACCAGTGTGTCAGCTACAAAATTATCAGTGGCACCTGTGTCTACCAAAGCCCTAGCATTTTTCCCATTAATGAGTAGGTCCACATACATCAATCCCCTCTCCGTAGTAGCTGTTGGTTTCTGTTTTTCCAAAGCTCCAAGAATTCGTAGGGCACCCATTGCTGAGGCATCACGATCATTTGATTCCCTATCTTCTTCGGGCTTCTTTTCTTCCTCAAAGATGGCCTTTAAGGCACTTAAAGCACTCTTGGTTGGACATTCTCTAGCCCGATGTGGCCCATCACAGAGAAAGCATTTCAACGGATTCGTCTTAAAGGAGTTGGTCTTATCAGTGGACATGTGTGCCGACCCCTGTCTTGAGTTACCCTGTTCCCTATTTTGGCTCATAGGTTTGTGGGTGTTAGGCCCCGAGGTCCAAGTTCTCCTTTCTGTCCCTCCAAAGTTGGAGTTGCTTCGATCCACTCCCCCACTCGAATTTCGACCCCATTTGTTTGGGCGATTATCCGAACTTGGAGGGGAGTTAAACTTTCTCTTTGAAACATTGCTTGAATAATCATCGAGACTCTCGGCTGCGGCTAAGGCAGTGCTGAGTTCCTTTACTCCCCGTCTGACCAGTTCATTCCTGGCCCAAGGCTTTAAACCTTTCTGGAAGTTGAACAATCTGTCAGCTTCGGACATATCCTTAATGTCGAGCATGAGTGCCGTGAAACTTCTTACATATTCTCGGATAGAGCCTGTGTGCTGTAGCTCTGCTAGCTTGCACCGCGCATTATAGGCCACATTCTCCGGATAAAATTGAGCCTTTAGTGCCTTCTTGAAATCGTCCCATGTGACAATGGAACATTGGCCAGAAATAGATTGCTCCACCTTGGTTCTCCACCATAGTTTTGCATCATTTGCCAAATACATCGGCACCATTTTCAATTGACCTGCATCAGAGTCATTTTTGGTAGCAGTGAAGTATAATTCCATGTCAAAGATGAAATTGTCTACCTCCCTGGCATCACGGGCACCTCCAAAAGACTTGGGCTCCGGGATTTTGGCTTTTCCCATCTCAAAGGCTCCCCCATTTGCATTGCTTGCTGCTTTCATGAGCAAACTCACTTGTCCCTGCAACCCTTGGACTTCTCCTTGAAGTGTCTTTGCTGTTTCGACGACATCCTCTTTCATGTCATTCACACTACCCACCAAGGAATCGTGGGCGATGGTGAGAGCTTTTAAGCTTTCTGCACAATCCCCTGCTTGAGAGGCCTCTGCCTCTAATGCGAGCACTCTGCTCTCAATATCCCCCAATCGGATAATATTTGTTGGTAGGGAATTTTGGATGGCCTCAAGCTCTATTGGCTCATCCTCACCCCCAATCAATTTGGCTACCACAGCCACCAGTTGCTCCACTTTCTTCTCCAGCACCTCAACGTGCTTATTTCGTTGCTCAAGAGAGAGGCGGACAACTTCAAGTTCTTCGGTCAAAGCCTCGTATGTGGGACAGTTATCAATGAGAGCAAAGGCGTCATCAACCCTTCTCTCAAGGTCATCAACTTGATTAGCAAGGTTGGCCATCCTCTATTCAACTCACGGATCAATCGCTGCTCTGATACCAACTGTCACGGGCCCAGCTTCAGCACTCCGTAGGGACCGTGTGGCACTTGGCTTGAACTCTTCAAGACAAGTCAGCCCACAAGAATCTTACAACAACTGCGAGAAATTAGAGGCATGGTTAGCATTAGGCCAAGTTAGGCTAATTTGGGGCGGTATCACAAGCATTTCGTATAAATGGGGCAACAAATAAGCAAGCATCACAAGCATGAAAGGCACAGCAAAGCAAGGCACAAACATTTCATGAAAAGGCTACTTCATTCATTCATGGAACATAATTACAACCAGTCCATTATAGGCAGGGGGGAAACCTATAAGGAGCACACAACGGGACACGGCAAGCACAGTGACTAGCTAGGCCAGTTGCCCACCCAAGGCCAACCAGTCACTCCCCCCTAAAGAGCATTTGGGACATAATGCCTTCTGGCAGGAGGATACATGAATATGTCTCACCCATCACACCCCTAAAATTACATAAATAAAAATAAAATACAAATTGTCTCTTTTGCCCCTTAAAGAGGTTATATTACATATGATTCTACCCCAAACTTCCTAACCCTTGACACGACGGACCCCATAAAAAGATTCCATCTCATGGAAAACCTTAATGCCCCCATCTACCAGCCCCCAAAAGCTACATCCCATTAAAACTCCTAAAAAGCTAAATGCTTAACTCCGTCTGGTTTAACCCCAGCCTCCATCACTTGACAAGTAATTTAGCAGTAACTCACCATGACCGTGCTTGCAATGCCGACCAGCATCGCCTTCCATGTAATCAAACTCTTATCAGTGCTCAATTCAAAATTCATTAGAGCAGTACTTATGCACACCCACTGCATAAAAATAAACCAACCCAGTTGACAAAAAAGAATCAACTGGTATTGCTTTCCTTTTTCCATTTCACCTAGTTGTGCACAAGCAGAAAGAGCAGACACCAAAGCAATATTATCAAGTCTAAGCTTTAAATCCATCATAAGATTAAATATTTCAATTGCCTCCTTGCAATGACTTCCCTGGGCATACCCTGCCATAAGAGTATCCCACGACACAGAATCTCGCACAGGCGTCGGATCAAATAGTTCAATGTCACCGGCTTTAACAAATCCATCAATCAACGCATTGTAAGAGGCCACATCTTGATGAGAACTTTCCTCAAACACCTGATAAGCATCGTTTAAGCGATGAGATACTTTATAAACATGAATGAGAGAGTACATTACGTATAAATCTGAGACAAACCCAATTCTCAAAATTTAGCTGTGAAGCGATTGGGCCAACGAAAGAACTATATGTATGCATGACTTGACACTTATTGCAAGAAACATGATGACAGTTAGAAATTAGAATAATGACTTATTGTTTCAAAAGAAAGATATAGCCAAAACCAATGGTTCTCTCCCCAGTGACCACTAATCTAAAAAGATTAGTTTTTGACTTTCTTTAATTTATGCACAATGTTCCCACATTTAGTAGGTAAATGCTTTCCACTAATTAGATGGATTAGTGCTATTTGACACATAGATTCTCACATCTATGCAAAATGGGTAAGAGCTGGACATTGCAAAAAAATTGTAACTCTAATAAAGAAACAGCATATCTACTTCCATTATCTCCCTTTAGACTCTCCTATGCTAATTGCTGCTATAAACTGCTTTTCCAATTATTTATAATTTGATTAACTATTTGGAGAGGAGCCCTCCACCTGTTCTATTAATTATCCAATTTCTTTAGCTTTTCTTCACATATGGGGAATGATTAGGCTCTCCCTGTTTAGATGTCTTGATACAGATCAACTGGTTGTAATTTATGTGAAGCAGAAGAATAATAATATTCTTAATTAGTGGAATAAGCATGTCACGGTAAGAGAATAATGCCTTTCTGGACCATTTTCAAGTAAATGTGACTCTTTCTCCCTTTGCCGATCTTTTATATATATATATATATATATATATATATCTGTGGAATATGGAAAGAGAAGAAGAAATGCAAATGCAAATGCAAATGCTGCTCCAGTGCTCCTAGTTCTTTCTTGCTCTCTCTGAACTAGAAAAAGATTTGACACTCGAGGAAAATATGCGGACGAAAAGAAAAAAGAAGATGGTAACAGGAATTTCATGCGTCTGAGAAACTCTCTTGCACAATTTAGCATATGCTGCTCATTCAATTCTCATGTATCAACACATCACATAGACTGCTGGGTATAAAAAGAAAAGAATATATATATATATATATATATATTACGCAGATGATTAAGGTCACTGTGTTTCCTCAACTTCAGGAAATAATGAAAAATAAATAGTTGTGACCTAAGAGATAATGTAATCAGAAGTGTGTCGCAGAATGGAAGGTAATGACGAAGACCCATCACCTTCAAGTCAGAAATTATGATGTCATATAATCATTGTTTCTCAACACTACCTTTAAATAAGGTTCCAGGAAAAAACTCTTCGACTAACAAAATTATGTGCCCCAATTCAGGAAGGGGGATTACCGTCTATTCTGTAACTCAAATAATTGTATTGGCTACTTGACTAGCAATCCTATTCTTCTTTTCTTCGTCAGCAACATATGTGGACTATTTCCACACCTGAAGTTAGTTTAATTGCCACAGCACATGACAACAGTGCTCCCCAATCAAAGATCTAGGCTTTTTTTCATGGCTTCATAAACCAAATACGTTATGCTTGCAGATGGCACAACCTTGAGAAGATTTGGGAAGAGTCCTTTGTAGAAGCCTTTATAACTTTCATTCTGAAGTGTTCTCCAAAATACATCAGACATACCCTTATAAGCAGCAGCAGAATTAGAATGCTGTGCTTGCATTCTGAAAAGAAAAGAGCAAAGCAAAAATGAATTACTGAGCTTGCTTTCTGAAAAAGATTATAGAAATTTATTGGGATAAACCTGATAACCGGTGGGAAATTGAAACTTCACCTCCAATCCAGCAAAAGAAAGGGGGAAAAAGTATTATTCTTTATTTGTAGACAGTATACACAATACCTGGTTCTGATAACCTGTAAGGGATAAACACATGATGCTCCAAATGCTGCTGAGACTGTCCCACAACCCAATTGCACAAGAGGACCCGGTTCTATAGAAAATTTAAAGCTTTCAGGACAATGACTCCATTAAAATAATAAAACCTCCACAGAAGATGATAAACAACATTAATGAGAAATTGTACCACTATCATACAGAATATATGTTTTTGACATGTCTTTCAGCGTCTCATACGCAGCAAGGTCAATGCCAGCATAAGGTATAATCCCAAGAAGAGATGGCACAAGGCCTTTATAAAAGGCTCGAGGTCCTTCCTGAACCCATATATTCTTTGCTAGAGCTCCCAACTTTGGAGCATTTCCACCTTCACAAATTTGTAATCGAGTTTTAATAAGATCCAAGGGATAGATAGAAGTTTGTGCCACTGCACCAGCCATCCCACCAGCAAAAAGTCTCTCAACAGGACCTATACTATCCTTTTCTCCCCCCTTAAAATCCGCAATAACATTCTTTAACAGTTCATAAGAATAAAACTTGATAGCACTTTCAGGTGCCACCTTCACAACATTTAATCCATTACCACGAAAGAAACCCAAGAAACCATCTTTCTTCCTTATCTTCTTTATAGCAGGAACAAGGCGAGCATGTGTTGTCTGAACTTGCAAAACCACCTTCAAGCGATCAAGAGGAGCAGTTGCAGTACGAGAGGCAGCTCCTGCTATTCCCCCTGCAATGAAATATTTACTTCTATTAACATGCTTACTGATGCCTTCTGGTATAACAGCTTGTTCTCCAATATCTACAAGGCATACCCTTTCCCAGTGATGGTATATGTTTTCAATTGTAGCTTCATGTGGATAGAGCAAAAGAAAATCTCTCCATTCTTCAAAAGTTATAATTCCATTATTATCCTTGTCAACATGCTCAACAAAACGAGCAAGCTCCTCATCATTAATTTCAATACCTGTGAAGCAGAAACTGCCAGGGCTTATAAGATGAAAACAACAAGTATACTCAAAGCAAGGCCCAGGCCAAGCAAATGCTTGCACAAAGCATAAAAAATAATTGGCATATGCAGATAACCATACTAGATCTGAGAAGTACTTTTCGTCAAAATGATAAAAATTCCAGTGTATAGAAAATTAAAATGGGCAACTTAATACTTAAAAGGGCAGTAACTTTTAAATGAGGTCATATAGTTTAGGATGGACTATGGAGATGTAGCACCAATGGAGATAAAGAAGAATAAAGTGAAACAAAATAGACAAAAACAGAAAGGATGAAGACAAAGAAGAGGGATGAAATAGGAAAAGGAGAAGTAGCAAATATAGAGGTAGAGAAGAAATTTGACATAGAGATAATTATTAATTCACTCAATTTTCAATCCAACCAAGTGTCTCTTATTTAAAATGAAACTCATAAATGAATTTAAAAAAAAAAAAAAACCTATAGTATCAAAACTAGCATTAGATAAAAATAATACTCAAATTATTTGTCGTCCAGATCTCCATGTAAATAGAAGATTAAAATCCTGAGAAATCCAAAATACAATATTAAAATCCTATATAATCCAAAAGTTCAATACAACTACAAAGCATAACAGCAGAAAGCTTCAAATAAAATTAAAAAAAAAAATTCAAACACATGAAATCATATGACCGATTATGGGTAAACAAACCCTTGTAACCATATTAAGATAATATAGAATTATCTCACAATGAAAAAGGATCTAATACAATTTGCATTCAACCGAAACAAAGGTGCAAAAGAACTCATGTGAGTACCAACAAAAAGGACCAGTACACTTTCCTAAGCAAGCTCCTCAAAGCACTCCATTGCCTTTCTTGTTTATACACCCATTATTCTAATTTTGAATAAATTTATTTATACATGATGGAGGATACTGGATATTTATTTATTTTTGAACAACTTAGCTTACCCAAATGACAAGGGAGCCTGTTTGTAGAATTGGACATTTTCAAGATGCCAAAAAAATTTGTCAAGTGATTTTCATATCAATTACACTAGGGAAAAAAATATTTCAGGACTTGAACCAGTAATAACACTTCTCCAGGATGCGAAATATTAAGAAAGAAATACAGATCAATGATCAATCTTTGGCCAATAGGTAATGGCCAGTGAATTTTCATCAAAGCAAATGAGGCTGCAAAAGTGACAGCCACTAGGAGCTTTCAAAATACAACCATGAAACAAGATGGACTCTCTCACTCCTTTAGAAGGAATGTTGCCCATCTGGTAATCCAAAACTAACACAGACATATAAGCTAAGACACTAAACTTTCAGTTGTGATCGTGCAACCAAATTGCTAGCAAGAACACCTACAACACTATCCTATGGCACAGCATCAACCAACTGTCGAGTATTAAAGCAACCTTATGAAAGGAGAATTCAAGAGGCCATCCAAAACAAATCTCTTAAGAGAACTAAAGCTTCATTCTTTGTTACAAAGCTATGAATTCACAGTTGTTCGCATGCAGAGACAATTCATCTACATGCTTGGTTGACTACATGAAAAATGCATCATTGTCCCTATAAAATTTATTATCCTACATTGAATATCTGATTTAGCAATATATAGTTAACCACATCAATTACGAAAAAAGTTTTCCAATCTCACTAAGCATGCAAGTGAGCCGAACAAGCACTTGTTTTCACATAGAATATCAAAAAGCATCATCATATCCTCTGACTAATAATTGAATAATCAAACTTACACAAATTAGCTGCATAATTTCACTGTCAATGCAGTCCTCATAAGAAAACATTTAGAAGTTAAAAATAAAGCAGTGAAATTTACGTTATACCAGCCTTAACAAGTGCATCCCATAATTCCTCAGGCAAAATGCAACCATTGTGCTCGACATCAATTGCCTGAAATATCCGGTACAGATCCAGCTCTTTATCGTCCATATACCTCCTAAAATCCTGATAATCCACCCGTCCATCCCTATTTGCATCGCAAACTTTCAACAAATCGTTAGCGTATTTATATTCCGCCGGAATCTGCAACGCCGACAACCCTGCCTCGATCTGCGCATAATCCAAGTATCCAGCATTCGCGGCGTCAAAGAAATTAAACAGACTCCGTAATCTGACATCCCTCTCTTCTTTGGTTTCTCGCAATGCCAACAGCACATGATCCATGGAGACAGAACCCGGCTTCTTAACCTGATTGCAACACCCGGAGCTGTTGGGGTTTGTCTCCATCTCCGGCAACCCAACACGGTGCTCGACGGCGTGACCAGCTCCGGACATGATAGAAATTCCCAAATTGCAGAAACGCTAATTGTGGGGTAGGGGTAGGGACATGAGTTGCATTAAAGGAGGTTTTTTTTTTTTGCCCTGTTTGTTGGTATAAATCTCTGGGTGGTTGACAACAGTAATTAATAAGGAAACAATTAAAACAGAAACAGCTTTCCAGTTAAGGAAAGATCCTGTAAAAAATATGGCTCGAATTAGCGAGAGGGGAAAGAAAGGGGTAGAAGTGATGGGTCAAGCGAAGATGAGCGCACAACAGTAATTAATAAGGAAACAATTAAAACAGAAACAGCTTTCCAGTTAAGGAAAGACCCTGTAAAAAATATGGCTCGAATTAGCGAGAGGGGAAAGAAAGCGGTAGGAGTGATGGGTCAAGCGAAGATGAGTCACAATGAGGAAGAAAGAGGTTGGGTTTGAAATGCAAGGAGTGAGAATGGGCGTTTCCAGGCAACAAAAAGCTTGATTAGTCCCTGCGCTAATGGCGGGTGAGAGAGGGAAGCATTACCCGGATATTATTGCATTCGAAGGAGTTTGAATTGGCACGTGCAATTGATGGGCTTTATGGGAATTGATGGCACGTAAAAGATAGAGAAGAGTTAAACAGTAACCCAAAAAGATAGTGGTACAATAGTGCCCATTCGGGCTACGTATAAGGTCCTCCACATGTTTGTGTAATTGTGCTAGAGAGAGGAAAACAAAAGCAATGCCTTCTTGGCTAGCTCTGAGATCTCAATAAAATAGCTTTCTTTTATTGGCCTCTTAAATGACAAGGTGCGGTCAGAGGCGAAGGGACCCGAATATTTAGAAAGAATATTCTTGTGGCTGGGGCCATTTTTATAATTTATGAATATTCAAATTTTTTTTTTCTTATAAAATTATTGCCACCTGGACCTATAGAATCTATAATAACAATTCTTTCTAATTGCTTTAATAACTTGGATAAATTTGAAAGCTTGTGCTAAAATTCTTAAATCGAAAATGAGAGAAAAAAAATAATAAATGGTAAAGAAAAGTTTTCATATTAAAACTATAAAAATTATAAAATATTATAATCAAAGAAAACTTAGATTAAGCTATTTTAATTTAGTCTGATTTAATATTTAAAAAAAATTAAACTTGAATTAACTATATTCTTTTCAATTTTAATTTTCATCTAATTTTAAAATTATTCATCGATTTCGATCTCATACCAAATGAGATCGGGCCGTCTCTAGGACGTAGCAATAAAAGCCACGGCAGTCAATTATGGCAATCAGCGCAGGGGCCTACAAATTGAAATTGGATAATTAAAATATCGAAATGATGTTGAATATTCCAGATGTAGACAGGCTTTGGTTAGACCCTTTTCACCCCTCAGCTCACGAGCTGGGCTTTATTAGTTCCTTGTTCGCTCACTCACACGCCAGCCTCCAAATCCAAATAGCAACCCAACCAACCAACCACAGACTCCAATGTCATTGATTTCCAATTGATTGCTCCAACGAGTTTGTCATACACAAACATATAATAGCTTTGAATTAAGAACTCAAAAAGACTAGTGCACACATTTGACCAAAAGAAAAAAAAAGACTAATGCACACAGACATTTGCATTATTTTGGGTAAGCCTCCACACTCATGTGTAATTGGTTGACAGCCATCACTTATTCTTCTCTTTATCTGAGATCGGAGCGTAACGGCAACAGTTATTGCTAGTCCCGACAGCTGCCCACTGGATTATTTCAGTTCTTCATTTATCTGTAAGAACCAAAGAGAGCTGGTGAGCAGAGGTTAGAGCTGCTAATTAGTGCTAAGCAAACAACCCAAACGAGAAAAGATTATGGTCTTTCTTTCTTTTTCATGAGAATTCCTACTCCAGATCAAACATCTAATCCCTGCTTTTGAAATATATCATAGCTAGTCAAAATTCACAAGTTTAATAGGCATACTATTTGGTATTTGGTCTGCAACCAAAATGTAGAAGAGCCCCATAACTCCGGTGTGCATTTGTGTTCTGCTATATTTAGATTCCAGAATTAGATTCTCCCCTTCTGCAATCTTGACAGAGCCTGGTTTAGGATAACAAGTGGACATTCCTACGATGTAACCAGCCTCATTTCCTGCTTCTTTTCCTTCTCCATAGGTCGGTATCGAACTGCATATAACACGTTCATCCTGAATTCACCACACAAAACAAATCAATACTATTCATTCCATTCCATTCCATATATATTAGAGCATTTTATTACAAACTATAAATTAATTTTAATTGAGGTTAATTTAAAATCACCTGTCCATAGAGAGTTGAACCAGTTCCTCCTATATGCTGGTGGGCAACACCATAGATGACGTAACCACCAGTGGGCATGGTGAGGCTTGTCCTTTTCATGTCAATGCATCCATCAACACCAACACCAGAGCCATTGCAAGGCTTAACTTCATACTCAATCTGCATCCGAGGGTGAAAAAGAATTATATGAACGCATAGAACTGCAGGGGAATAAATATGAATCCCTGATTTAATTATCACCTGGCAGCCACTCTCTGGACTGACTTCTGTTGAGCCATTAATTCTCTTTCCAGTATCAGTGACATCAAATATAAAGATTTTGACTGGGATAATTGAACTATCCCAATCGACCCACTTCACTGTATACCTCAGGTAGAGGGTCCTCTCGACACCCTCAAAACCTGGTATTAATCTGCACTGTGTGCGGTCATAACAACAATTTAAACCTCCTTTATAATCCGGCCTCAAAGGTTTACCATTTTCATCCACTGTGACGTTGTATAGGTCACATTTGCATTCGATGCATCCCAACCTATCTTCGACACCCCGACTATCGATGGCATGGACGTTTAGCATCCATCTCTCCTCGTACCCTGCAGGAATTTTAGTAGGATTACCAATTTCTATTCCATAAGGATCAGGAACATGCGTTGCTGTTTTTCGTGTTTCTGATCCAAGGCCAAAATACTGTCTGAGAACACTACCCTGGCACACTCCACTATTCCCTGCAAAAATATCATCTGATGGGTGACTCTTCTCAGTAGCTGAAGCAACCCTACGATGATAGTATCTAGCAACAACCCAATGGTGAAGATAAGTTTCATGAAGAGGAATAGGATTCCCAGCTTCATCAATTACTTCAGCATTAAAGCTTTTGAGAGCAATATGACCTTTTGGGAAGTCAATATTGTAGTAATTTCTGTTCTCAACTGATCCTGGTCCCAATACAAACTTCGGTGACAGGAAAGTAGCAGATTTGATATGATTTCCATTTTCCAAGGGACCTTGCGAGTAAGATAAGTTAAATACAAGTAGCAGTATTGCCAATGAAAGCAAGCAACCATAATAAGAACAACGCGCCATATTTGCTGCAGATATAAAAATATATAAACCAAGTTAAACCCAAGCATATATATATATATATATATATAGATAAAGTGACGGCCACAACAATTTGATAACAGAACAACACAATAGAATCATCCATATTAGCTAGTATATATTTAGCCATAAATATCAAAGCAGTTTCTATGTATCATGATTTCAAATTCTTCCAGTTTAAGCGAAACTGAACATGAAACCTGCACTGACGGAAACTGCAAAGTGATTTCCCTTCAAAGCAATAACATGACAGTTAGATTCAACCATGTTTAGAACTGGAATTAATTAAAACCAACAAAAATATCTATATGAATTATGGAAAAGGCTTACCCAAATCCAGTAGCTGCTGTGCTTTTCACAATCCTGCTTTGAATGGTCAAACTATTTCTTTTGGTTCTTATAAGTTACCTACCAAATCATATCATTGCAGTTGGCACAATTTTTAAGAAGCCACGTGTCCCAGGCGTCAGGTCATTGGTTACGTCATTACAGTTGAATTTAGGACAGACTTGGAAATCTCAAATGGAGACCTGGGTCCATGATTTGAAAGCGATAAACGAAGGGGAGGAGATATGGATGAAAAAGCAATTTCAAATAATTATTTTGTTATATTGAAGTTTTATAATTGAAATTCGAAAAAAAAAAGTATTATAATTAAAAAGATCTCCTCTTTCTAAACTTTTTAGAGAGAGAAACTTCTCTTTTTGTTATTATTTTTTTTTTTAGTCTTTTTTTCTGCTAATTTGCGCCTTTCTTTGTTTCTTTACGGTAAGGGGGTCTTTTCCTCGGTTCAACAGTTGGTTGTCCCTCTCCCTTCCTAGATCGGCGTAAATATGGATTTTTAGTGCTTTTGCAAGTCTAGAGCTTACATTTGTGAGGGATTTTGATTGTACTTAAGCAGCCTGATAGTCTGATTGCAGGTGTGTTTCTATTAGTTGTGGGTGTTGGAGGTGGCTTTGGAAGTTGTTTGTGCTGGTATGTGCTTCTTATTTTTAGTTTGGCATGGAACCAATCGTCTAGTGAAGGCAACTCCGAGATGCGATGTAGAAAATTGACTCAAAAGGTACGAATAGGACATCGAACAGACACATCGCTGATGTTAGGTACTTAATGTAGTGCAGATGCGAAGCTTCAATGGTTATACCAAATATGTAGACAGCTCAGACGCGTGGTTTTGGTGCTTAAGAAGGATTTTGCCTATATGAAACAGGTATGCTAGTGCATTTAAGATTTGGGTTTATTAAATTTTAAAAATTTTTAATAAATGATTTTTAAATAGTAGTTTTTAATAATAATTTAAATAATAATATTATTAAAATTGATATTAAAAATTAGTATAAATTTAAATTATTATTTTTAATTATATAAATTTTAAAATAATTTTTTTTTTCAAATTCTTTTTAACAATATTAAAAATATTTTGTTGCACGCTTTCCAACTTCTACATATAGAGCATGTCAAGACAGAGAGGAGAAATTTACCTTCAAAAGCATGCAAGGTTCGAAATTCCAAATATAGGGCAATTGTCTTTCTAGATAATATCGCAAGCGGACCTAATTTCTTAGGGGATCAAATAGGGCCACGATGTTATGACCCAAGCGAGGCACTGCTGCTGCTGCCTTTTTAATTCCATTGAAGCCCACGGCACCCGTTTCTTCTCCAGCCTATTAAGGTTTCCTCTCCCATCGAAACCAAAGCTCGGATCAAGAAAAATGACGAACTTGAGAAGAGCTCTTATCAGCGCTTATCGTGTTGTCAATTCCTCCACCACAGCCAGCCGGACCTCGATTACTCCTTTTTCCCCCATTATCAGAGAATCCTCTTTCAGGTTTCCACCTAATATTCCTTTACAATTCGATATATTGATTTGATCGAAATAGAACATTTGTTTGATTGAATTTTTGTGTGTAATTTTCTCCCAGGTCTGAGTATGGTTTGTTTTCACGTTATTCAACTCTTAATGATAATGAGACGCGATTGTTAGATGTTGATCTCTCCAACGAAGAAAGCAAAAGGCGTTTGTTTAACAGGTTTCTATCCTTTCATTTCCCTTATATTTGGTCCCTTCAAGATTTTTGGCTGTGTATTTCCTATACGGACTGATATTCTTGTTTTGTGGTCTCTGGTTTTAGGCTGTTGTATAGGAGCAGGCAAAGAGGGTTCCTGGAGCTGGATTTGGTTCTCGGTAAATGGGTAGAAGATCATATTTTTTCCATGGACGAAAGTGGAATTAAAGCACTTATTAATGTCCTTGACTTGGTAAAGTTTCTCATCTATAAGCTAATGGATTTGTTAATTTTCTGATCAATGATAAGTTTGGCATTCTTCTTTTTTCTTGTGTTCTTTATTACTTTCTTCTGATTTTATTTTTCTCCTCAAGCTTTAAGGGTATTTCTCAAATTTACGAGTGCACATGTACTGGGAAATACTACCTGCTTAAATTTTAAGCTATCTTCAAATTGACCAGCTTTAAGGTGGCTTTATGCTGCCAAGATTGTGTATTAATCACATGTTAATTCTGCATTAGTGAACTGAAACTGATGGTACAACTTCTACTGCCTTCCGGTTCAATATTTTGTGCCCTTTACTTCTCAGTGTCAGGTTGAAATTAAGGTCACGATGAATGAAAGATATTTAACGTCTGGTTTGGCGTTGTATCTCTCAAATGCCATTGATGATTGTTTTTTTTTTCAAGTTGAGGATTTTTGTTCATATCTGGTTTCTTTTATGCAGGAAAATCCAGATCTTTGGAAGTGGTTAACTGGTCAGGAGCAACCCCCAGAGGCTGTGAGCATAAATCCTGTGAGATATGATATAAAAGATGGCTTCACAACTTGGTGTTCATTGTGATACATCTATTTCCCTTTCTCACTGCATCTTTATATTTGTTGGTGTAGGTCTTTTCTGCGGTGCGTGATAAGATCATTAACAATCTTAATAGCCATGCTGCTCCTGAAACACGAGCTATAGCTGGACAGCCATGGGTAAGAGGGTGGGATGATATCAAGAAAAGTCCCGGCAGCCCTGTGGCTGGGAATCAGTAGCTGTTCTATTGTTAAGCTGGAAGATTTATTGGCTTGCAACATATGAAAAAGAATAATATATTTTGTCATATAATCTACATAGCGTGATTTGAACAAGAGCTACTTGCTGTAACGAAGTCAAGAAATTTAGTGCCCTCTCCATATAGGTTCATGAACCATTTGCAAGTTGTATCTTATAGTGAGAAATTGTTTCTGTGAAATGTGTGTTTTATTTTTGAAATTGCATGTTTTCAGCATTGCTCTTTCTTTAATCTTTTCATTTGGGTTTCATCGTCTTGTGAGAGCATGTGAGGTTTTGCACTTGCTTTTGGAAGCTGGGCACTGGTATTCCTAAATGAAAACAGTAGCTGGCGGGGCCCAAATAAGAAAATTAAATACCACTGGACAATAGTATAAATGATTGTAAATCTTAGGATGGGTGAAAGTAGAATTTCTAATACTCGGATGTCCTGAATCGATGATAGGGAAACTTTTTGAGGATAAAAACATTAAGCCGTTGACCAATTGGGATGAGTCCTCAAGAATGAAGCCCATGTCCTTACGCTCTCATACTTGTTCTCTTAATCTCCTCTGACAATGTCTTTTCAGTAGCATCAAAATCTGTAGACCAAATACCAGTTCAGCTGCATCCTGCATGGCCTCGCCAATTTCACTCAACACTCTTCATGAACAATAGCGACGGCAACCTCCAAGTGGTGGACCTCTGGTACAACTGGCCCAATGGTTACAGCTTCAACTGGGAAAGCTCTTGTATTGTATGACCTTGAATGGGATAATGGGACTTCGTATATCTACACACCATGGACTCAAGAATGCAGCGTTCTGCATTTCTCGGTGGGTGTTCTCCGAACCAACTGGCTTGAAGGTGCTAACTATCTAGGTCAGCAGCAAATTGATGGATTCCTTTGCCACGGGTGGGAGAAGGCGGATTTCATTGGTACATGAGGATGCCACAAATAAGAGACCAGTTTAAACTGGACCTTCCACACTGGTACTCCTTGGAAGCCACAAGATGGTTGTGAAATTTGACCACTAGATAAATACCCATAATTTTTTGAGCATGTTCTGGTTGTGTTTGTGTGGCAGGGATGGTTGCTCATATGATGACTTTGGAGGTGGTACCAGCCAAGGATGAAAATTGGCAAGCTCCATGTTTCCTGTGTTTGCTGGTGGATTGTCTCTATGAGGTTCAAATAAACTTGCTGATTTTATAAGCAAATGATTTTTCTTTTTGTCCTTCAAATCACATCCTGAAAAATCTATCATTTGGGCGCCATTTGGACAAAAATTCCGAAACTGTGAAATTAAAACAGACGCAAGAATTTCAAGTAACTTTTAAGGACCTGATTCCCAAATCCCTCTCAAGTAGGCTCAGTTGTTGCACTTGCACATAAGCTCAGTAATAGTGTGGGAGACGCAAATTGCTTGAGCCGCCAATCAGTGACATGATCCTTTTCCTTTTGTTACCTGTTTGTAATTTAGATTTTACAAATCCAAATCAAAGCTCACAAATGGAAAGACGCGTACATTTATTTTTATAATCTAGATAGATACAAGCCAAATTCATTGGCAATTTGGCATGTGATTTGTATTAATAATAAAATTAACTAAGGTTGAAGCTCTTAAATTAGGGGTGTTTGGTGTGAGTTTAAAAAGAGATCATTGTTATTTTTTAACTTTTAATTTATTATTAATATTATTTGAATATTTTAAAAATATTTAATTAATTTTTTATTTTATTAATATTTATTATTTTTAAAAATTAAATATTAACTTTAAAAATATTAAATTAATGATTATATTTTTAAATATTAAAATTTATAAAATTAATATTTAATTTTTAATTTTTTACTAAACACGCTGGGAAACATATCATATTTGTATTAATCAACATCAAAATGATCCTTTTGTTTTAATTAACGGCAATTTTATGTGCTCAAAAAGCCTTATTAAAAAAAAAATAATGAAATTGCAAATTCCAAGTTAATGAGCTTGCGGGGTATAAACGTCATTCTGCAAGTACAAATGAAAGGATGAGAGCGGCCCAAGCATTCGGCAATCTAGCTTCGCCAAGTGTGATGAAAACTAAAAGCTATTAAGAGCTTGATGTGGCTGACACTGTCACCGCCTCCAATCGACAACTGGGCGCCGGCGAGTCCGGGATTCGAACGGGTGACAAGTCTCTGATTCATCAAAATCATTCAAGCCCAATCCTTCACCATCGTCACAATCACATTAAAACACAGTCACTTTTCAGTCTCCATATTCTTTCCTTCCCCTTTCCTCTCTACAGCGAAATCCTGCTCAGGTTTTTACGTTTTATCTGACTTTTTAGGCGAAGAAGATGGTGCTGGGTGTTTGGTTGTTGGTGAGGATATAAATTACTTGAAAATGGGAACGGGCTCGGAGTCTAATGGATGGAGCCGAGCTCGAGGATTGGTTGTCAAGACGCTGGTTCTGATTGGAGGTGCGATTCTTGTGAAGCGGCTCACTAAGTCTACTACCCGTTGGGACCATGCGCGAATTGTAGCTCAATCACTCGGCGGCGAAAAGGTACCATTTAATTAAGCTTATTGCCCTTTTTGGTTCATCCCCACTAGCGTTTCTTTCCTGATTCTAGTGTCAATTTAATTTGTGGGGTTAGTTCTCGAGAGATCAAGCATCCAGAGATCCCGATAATTACTTCAACATTAGGTACCCTTTTACTGCTTCTTCTTCTTCTTCATCCAATTTCCTCCCTTTCTTTGAACCATCTAATTTTATTGAAATTTGAGTAAGCGCGATGAACTTTAATGCATCTTGAGATATGGATTCAGATTTTGCAAGATAAAGTTCAAATGTTGTGAATTATTAGTTTTAGGAATTTTTTATGTACAGAATGCTGACATGTCCAGCAGCGGAGATGGTGGATGGTTCCAAGGTTTTATATTTCGAACAGGTTGTTTAACTCACTTCCCTTCTTTCCATTCCTCATTTGTAGATTCAGTTGATATATACTATTTTTAAAAGAGTTATCCATCTATTATTAGGCATTCTGGAGGACGCCTCAAAAGCCATTTCGGCAGGTAATCTATCAGTTTGCTATTTAATTTAAGATTTTTTGCTTAAATTCTATTATCTTGAACATTATTTTATTTATATTACAGGAATGAACTTCTGTGCAAGGTTTTTTGCTTTACAAAGTATAAAAGTTACTCTTTTTTTTGAACTGCTTTAGACATTTTTTAGCTGACAGTTTTTTTATTAATGACACTAATGCAATAGAAATTTTATTCTACGGTTCCAGAGGTTCTATATGGTGAAGCCTTGTCCAAAGGAGTTGAAATGTGATGTTGAGGTAAGCTTATGTTGAAACTGATGGTTCTATAAGAGCATAATAACTATTGCCTGTATTGTGAATTTAAGTAGTTGAAAGTCTTTTTTTCCTCAAATCCTATGGAATTGTATGTGGCCCTAATATCATTAATGCTATTAGTATAATTACTATTCTCAATATCATTTGCAATTATTTTCATCAAAGTTCTCTTTACTTTGATCATACTGTCTTCTGCATAATATTTGCTTGAAGCCATTTGAACTGCTTTTGTAATGGTACTTGATTTTCATCAAGTATATCTGTCGAATAATATCAATGAATGGTAGCCAAGAATATACCTCCATATGTTATACTCGGATACATGATTCTCAGACTTGTCATAAAAGCATGCAATGGTTTCTTAGCATTGCTGCTGCCATTAGTTTTCTTGACATGTAATAAAATCAGTGAAAACTCAGTTTTTTGTGGCTACTTTGTACAACTTCCTTCCTTGCTTGCTTTGTTACTGCAACTGTAACTCTTTTTTTTTTCTTTTTTTCTGGGATAGTTATTAATTATCATCTTCTTACGAATTGCTCTTTTTCCCCCATTCAATTAGTGGGATTAAATTATTATTCCATTCCTATTTCATTTTGAGGTGCTGTGAGAAATTTTCTATAAACACCTTAAACAACTAACAAATCATTCTTTCATTAATGGACAGGTGAGCTCATATGCCATCAGAGATGCAGAGGAGTACAAAAATTTCTGTGATCGCCCAAAGGACCAGCGACCACTGCCAGAAGAAGTTATTGGTGTAAGTCCTCTAGACAGATTCAGATTTTGACTTAATTCGTCATCATTTGGTATTGGATTTTGACTCAACTTGTCATCATATGGTATTGGATTCACATTGTCAATTCTAAATTCACCCAATATCTTTACTTAGATTACTGTTAATTCTAATCTATGCCTTGCCATGCATTACCAAAATGAATAACATTTTATTCTGTGGACATATTATTTACTTTCTCCACTTTGTTGCATAAGTGCAGGACATAGCAGAACATCTGACAACAATACATCTTAAACGCTGTGACCGTGGAAAACGCTGCTTGTATGAAGGTTCTACTCCCCCTGGAGGATTCCCAAATTCATGGGTATTTGCTTTTCATCCTTCTTGTCAATATTCAATTTTTAGTTTCCCCAAACCTCTGCGTATATCTGAGGAATTGTATATTGAAGATATTTGGTTTTCCAGAGATGGGAACAAATGTAATTGTAGTCGTTACTAATCTATCACACTCTAACAGAATGGAGCAACCTACTGCACTTCAGAACTTGCAATTTTAAAGAACAGTGAAATACATACCTGGGATAGGGGTTACGATGATGATGGAAATCAGGTCAGGTTCATGGTCTCACTTTGGTTTAGGTTAAGTTTATTTGAAAATGAATCAAGATTGTTCTGTTCTGTCAAATTGAAAGTTCTTTCTGCTGGTTACAGGTTTGGGGAGTGAAGGAAGGACCTTATGAGTTCAAGCCTGCACCAGCCTCTAGTATTAATAACATGTTTTCTCCTTTGAATTTCCCCCCTCCACAATTGATGGAGACAGGAATAGAGGGTTCTTTTGTGTTGCAAGAATGATCACTTTATACATATATAACCAGGTGTAAAGTTTCATGCTTAAATTATTTTTATCAAATAATAATTCAGTTAAAGACCATGTTTTCCATCGGTTTTTGTTTGTTGGATAGTTGAGGATGTAATATTGCAATTGATGAACATGAATAATTTATCAACTTGCAGCTCTTAAAATTCCTAGATTTTCAGTATAGCTCAAGATAATTAAAAGATTACATTTCTCAATCTTAGGATGGAAGAAAAGAATAACATTGTATAGGCGTTCCCTAAATGGAATAAAATTACAAGAACTGCTCTACTCTATGAACTTAAGCATTCACCTGTTAACACTCTAGTACCATAGTTCCTATGTGGAATTGCTGCCGTTCAACCTTGGAATGTGCTATTGAGGTAGAAATATAAACCCGCAAGGGCCGCAACTCCGACTCTAATTGCAATTGGCAATGCTCACCTGCCATGTTTAACCTCGTCAGAGAGGCTGAGTTTGTAAGACTAGTTACAAGAAACAAGAAGTACGCTTACCCAATTGCTTCATCTCTCTGGATTTGCGCTTTGCGGGCTTTTCTAACATCTGTTTCATTAGCATTTTTGGTCACAGATGGTGCATATGGCCTAAATCTCCTTTTAGGAGCACCACAAACTCCAAGCAAATTCAATTAGCAATCTAATCAAAATCGAGCCTGAAAAAAAATAATAATAATAAATAAATAGAACTCCCCTTTTCCTTTTTAGCCGCTCACATGCATCAAACATTTTGTTTATCATGAGAGAGAGCTATAGCCTATAGTTTAATAAACCAATGAAATCATCGCTTCATGGATAAGGAAGGCAAATTGTATGCATAAAATGCTTATATAGGTTGGTCAATTGCATAGATAAAATGTCACCTAGCAGGATATGGGAAACAAAAGATTCAGGTGAGGATGGAAGTGTACCAGGGCAGAAGTACCTGTCAGGCAGTTTCTCGAAGGGAGTCCTTTCATTGTAAATATACCTACAATCACCAGAGTTATACCAATTTACAGTCTATTCATCTATTAAATTTTGCAAAGAACAGAATTAAATCACGAAACAGCCAACAACTCATCAAAGAAAATAAGCACTCGCAATCGCGACAAATATAGGCTTGCTTGGAGGCAACAGGCATGGAGAATCTTGGAGCTGAAGATGCAAGAGGTTGCTGATGTTGATTAGAAGCAAGTAAGAGGTGGAGCGAAGGAGAAAAGAAGGACGATTTCAGAGAAAAACGATCGGATGGTGCCCTGAGTCCAGCATTACTGCGAATCGGAGATAAAAGAGAAGGCAATGATGTGGGCTTTGCAGCCTGAGTCGTAATGGGTATATGCGGGGACATTTTCTCTGGCACTCTTTTCTTTTATTAGGAGTCTTGTTTTTAGAAATTATCATGGGGGTATTTGGTTTACCTGTTAGTTGTAACTGATAGTTGATAGGCATCTAAACAAGTAAATTGTGATATTTGATAAGTTAAAAAAAATAGAGCTGATAACTAATGGGCAACTGATATGATACCTTTTATATTTTTTTATATTTAAAAACTTAAAATTAATTATAAATTTTTTTATTAATAATAATAATTATTTTATTATTTTATCTATATTTTTAAAATTATTTAATTATCTTAAAAAAATAATTATTTTCTTATTTTAATAATAAAATAAATTATATAATGTAAAAGATTAATAATTACATATTTAATTTAATAATAAAATAAATAATATAATATAATAAATTTATAATTTTATATTTATTTAAATAATAAAATAAATTATATGATATATACCCTTATCAGTCATTTCACATATTAACAGTAACAGTTAAATATAATTTTATCAAACACTTAATATAAAATAGCTATCATCAGCTATCGATTATCATCATTATCATTAACAAGAATAATTTATCACCATCAATTATCAGTTGTATTCAACAACTAATCCAAATAGGTCCTAAATATATTCAATACACGTGAAACACACTCTTACATATTATAAAGAAAATTTATTTTATCTTTTAAAGAAAAAATATTATTTTTTAATATTTAATAATTAGCCCTTCTCAAACAGCATTGAGAGAAGAAGGAATGGGGAGAAGGAATAGAGGTAAATTAGCAATGTGTTATTGGCTGTTTGAAGAACGGATGGAAGCCTAGCTTTCGTGTCTCCCACCCAACTGCATCCTGTCTTCCTCCCACAATTTTTTTATATATTTTTTCTGAAAATTTTATATATAAATTTATTAAATATATGAATGTTATATAATTATATATTAATTTTATAATAAATTAAATTTAAATAAAAATTATTTTTTTATAATACACACATTGGTCTACTGAGATTATCAATTCAAACGTACAAAAATAAAACTTTTCTATTTATTTATTTTTAATTTTATTAATTAATTATGAAGTGAATTTTAATATTATTACCAATTTAATACAATAGAAAAATAGTTTTACTGTGAAGTTTAGTTAATTATACAAATTAATTTTTATATTTTTAAAAATTTCATTATTATATTTTAAAATTTTATTTTATTAATAATTTAGTCATTTTCTATTAATTAAAAGAAAAAAAATTCAAACACAAATTTAAAGTTAAATATCAAAATTATATTTTATTTATATTTTTTTTCCCTCTCTATCTCTCCTTCCTTATCATCTATTTGACTTTTTTTCTCCTAACAAAATCAATAACCAAAACTCATAAATCCAAAAATTTCACAATAAAAAAAAAAATCTAAAAATACATATCAATAAATTTAAATCTCAATATCAAAAACAAAATGCAATATGAAAATTTTTCTAAATCTCATCTTACAGAATGCATTATTACGAAGAAGGAAATTATAAAATAATAATATTAATGTGAAAACTTTTTTTTTTTTAATGCACCATTGCATTAGAGCCCATAAGGCAAGATTACAAATTAAGTTTATAACAACTGAAGAGGAAAAAGAGGCCCACTGTGCTAAACAACAACCAGACCGCCAAAAGAATTAACCCAAACCCATACAGACTTACCCACAAATCAAAATCACAATCAAAATAACCCGCACACTGAATTAATCCAACCTAGAAAGGTTTCTAGAAAGGAAACAGAGACCTCTTCGCTGTTCATGGTTGCCACCATCCAAAGCCATCAGGAAACAAGATCATCATACAGATCACAGATTCCCTTATCCACCCAGCACCTTGGCTAAACAAGGGGACCTCCAACTTCCTCAACAGACAATATGATCGGCTCGACATTGATGAATGACCTTCCCAACCATGGTGTAGAAGCAAATCCCGAAGTTATGAGAACAACCAAAGCAATAGAAGCCCACCCACTGCATAAAGCCAACCCAGCAAAGAAGAGAGATGAAAAATACGTTACCACAAAACTGAAAAAGTCCTCCAAGATTCCATCCATCAGCCCTTCTCTAACCAAAAACCAAACTCAGCACACAGGATGAAACTATTGGGCCTATCTTTGAAGATCAACCCACATGCAAAACTACTAAACACAAAAACAAAAACCATAGGAGAGGCTATCCCTCAGTTCGGGGTCAGAGAGCCGAAGCTAGAGTCTTCCTCTATCCAAAGGTAAGGAAAGTCCATGGGAATCAAACTCGGCTAAACCGAGAACTACATAGACCACAAACACACATAAAGAAATACTAATTGAAGTTTAAATATAGCATATCTTCATGTGAAAACTTAATTGAATCTATTCTTTTAATAATTTTCATAGATTTGATTTCTCAACATCGAAATTCGTGCACCTTCAAAATACCTTTCCGAGCTTTCACTGTAAGTCAAAATTATTGATTAAAATTTATGGAATAAATATCACAATAAACAGAATTTCATTATAATTAATCAAATGAAAATCCATTATTAACTTGCAATTTATTCAACTAAATTACAAATACAGGAGCCAATTTTACTTGAGAGAGAATCACGCCAAGATCATGACAAGCCTAACTAAAAAAATCATACAGAATGGGAAGTTTCTCCATCTTTTTGTAAACAAGAAGCCACATGCCATAACCAAAGATTAGTCATTTTAAGTAGACCATGAAATCTTTATTTATTTATTTATTTATTTTTAATAATGCTGTAGTTTCATTTTAATTAATTAAATAAAGGCAATTAAGTCAATTCAATGTTTTAAAAGAATTTAGTGCTCTGGTTAGCAATAAAGCTCTCTGGCAAATAACTCTAATAATTGAAACAAAGAACAGTCCTGATAAAATGTCCCTATACATAAAAAGAAAAGGATAAAAAAAATAAAAAAAGCTACAACTCAGCAACATCCAAATTCTATTCCCCAAAACTGCAAAATCCAACGCGTAATCCAACAGTGGCAAAATCAAGATTCACACTTTTGAGAAGCCCTGCTGGCTGGGCTAAGGGAATGAATGCTTAGAATTTCTTAAAAGAAATGTGATGTTACTGCTGCTACCAAGGTTTCAGGTCACCAACAGGACCTGCAGTCCAGTTCAAGATCTTCTCACCTGGCTTCAAGTAAATACTTTTGTCATGTGGCAGTTTACGTGCAAGTCCATTCAGAACTTGATGGAAAGCATCTCCTGGTTGAGCAGGTTGTGGGAATAGCATTGCCTGCTTCATTGAAGGGTTTGCAAGCAATCTCTGCTTCCTCAGTATTACTTCAGGTGGGATTGAAGTTAGAATGGTGTCCAAGTTGGGCACATCTTTCTCATCTACAAAAACCCCAATTTCTTCCCATGGAATTGCATCGGCAAAGGGTAAAACAATGTCATCTGCTATGATGACGGGAATGCAACCAAATATAACTGCTTCAACCAATCTCGGACTCCATGGGGCCCAGCCAAGTGGACACAAACAAAACACAGCTCGTTGCATGTCTTCATAGTATGTAGTTGGGTGCTCTGTGGATATGTCAAAAAGTGGATTGTCCTTAAAGTTCTCCCACACTGCCGCTCGTGCACCTCTGAAAAATTTTAAAATGAAGAATTCAGTTGGTTTCTGGCTTAAACTTTTATCATATTAAGGATCAATAGAGAATCCATGGAACAAAAGATGGATTTGAGCCTTCAAAGCTACTGGAACAAAATGAGACACTTACACCTAAACATTTTCCTGTTAACATGTAAACAACATGTGAAATACCTTGCATAATAGCCACCTTCTGGGTCATTTCCCACATCATAGAACAACCCTCTGAAGTAGACAAAGATAGACCTAGGAGTTTTCCCAGGAATAAGGTGGGCTTGCATTTTTTGAGGAGGGGCATAGGGAGGAACAGTTATTGCGCCCTCTTTTAAGCAAACATGATTACGTTGTCCAAAAGTTTGCACCAAGGTAGCACGTTGGAGCAAGTGTAGAATTCCTCTTTCGATGGCCTTCTCTTCCTGCAAAACCACATGTGAAGAGGGAAACATCAAATAAAAGTTAATGACACGTAGAAAGAAAACTTGCAAGTACATTGACAATTTCATACAGCAGAAAATTTGAAACATAAGAGTTTGGGAATCCATAAAATCATGTCAACTGGTTAAAATTCATTAAACAGCTTGTTGCCAAAATAGGAGATTACCAGGAATGATAAACTTGAAAGAAATGGATTGACTTACTAGATAATGGAAGCATGCTCCAAAGTCATGGGGCACAACAAAAAAGTGATCAGCACCTTCAGTCCGGTTCCAATAAGGCCAGTTTGAAGAAATAAGCTGGATAGCACTTCTCATCATTCTTGGCGATTTAAAAGGCAAAGGGAGGCCATTTGGTGTCAAGTCACAAGTGGTGTATACAGGGGTATAAAACCAATCAGCTTCCTCAGGATTAAGCGTTCTAACAGGACTAGATAAGAGAAACCGATGCATAAAGATCTCAGCAGCAAACATGTGAGTGAGGCATCTTGGATCCTTTTGCAGAATCTTCTTGTTGTATTTGCTTGGAAGTTCATAAACAAAAACTTTAAGTCTTCCAACAGGATCATCTTCTAAAACATCACCAGCACTACCTACATGTTACAGTTACACAACCCAATCACACTTAAAGGTCTCATAACAGGAAACTTTACACAGAGTTATAGTTCCAAAGCATTTCATAACTATTAACATAATAATTCTAATGTGTGCAAAAACATGCAGTTTCCCTGGCAAAAATAATCATTTTTCCTCTTTCCTCACTTCCAACTTTGCCAAATCAAAGATCTTTTCAATAGTCAGGTAAGGTCTGGTCAAAGATGTCAGAGATGCCCACCACAAAAATTGTGTAATTCATAATCTAACTTTATGCAAAATGAAGCATCAATGTAATATGACTTTCCAGAGATTGGTACTTCCTCTTCTTAGTTGAAGTGATACTGGAGAATATTAAGGAGATAGGATGAGAGCAACTAGTAAAAAGAACCTCTTCTCTTTCTGCATACACTCCTAGAAATGTGTATTCATTAGTATGGATGTCAGATACACTCCGTGCCATTCAGACACCAAATTGTTTATGACAGAGAAAGAGACATTTGAGACATTTCCACTCTATTCAATTGAGTCTAAATTAGTTGGTGTCATCTACATGGAACTTTTTTTTGCGTTCTATTTTGTTCAGTAAAAATTTGAGATCATGTAAACCTAAAAATAATCACCTACAAGAACAAGTATCCTCCAACTGAAAATGGACAGTAGACAATACATTCTCCAGCAATCCAGATGTGGAGAACAGACAATAAGTACAACCAAAATTAACTTTTTTTTTCACATTCATCATCCATCATACTAATTGAACTGATTTTTTGCTGCCCTTTCTAATTATCATGCCATGCAAACAAGGAAATGCAAACTAGAACTTCCTCAGTTAAAATCATTGATCTAGGTCAAGCTCAAATTACATTTGATAGCAGTCCAACTATGCCAGAATAAGTAACAACTTGATATCCTAGGATAACACGGGTCAAAGCATAAAGCAGGGTTTAGCAGCGTAATACCATCCCATCAATTTAGCCCTAAATCAAGTAGAATGGAGGAAAATGAACCATGCATCCAAAGATTGAGCTTAGAAAACAAACTAAAACCATCGGTCCTAGCAATTCTCTGATTGAGCTTTAGCTCAAGCGGATCCTCCAAAAAAGTACCATGCCCAAAAACTACGTTGCCAAATCTAGGGGAAGGAAACCCTAAATTCAGCTATCAAACCTACAACACAATAAAAAATAAAAAAATAAAATAAAAAAACATAAATCAACTTATCAGTCAACTGCAGAAACCACATGGAGATGAAATAATAATTGAACATGACAAATCCGCTATAACAGACGCAGAGAGAGATAAAAAGATAGGAAACCCACCTGAAATCCTCTCAGTGGGTTGACTCCTGCCCAGCTTCACAGCACCAACAGTCGATGCAAAGGCAGCATAGCAAAGAATCCCAACAAAAACCCACTTCCAAATCTCCATTCTTTCTTTCTTTTTCCTTTACTCCTATGAAGCACGAAAGAAAAGGAAAAACAATGAAGAGAAATCTGACAAAGAAACAGGTAATATGAGCATAGAATGAGGATTTTTAGCTGCGAAAGACAGTTGAAATGTCACGAAAAAAAGTTGTTACGTGGTTTTGTTAGAAATGCAAGGAATGAGTTTCTTTAATGAAGAGAGATTGACAGAGAAGGCCAAGCAAATTTGCTTGAAGAAGTCTCTTATGTTGTTTCTTATAATGGCAATATAGTGGGCGCCGTTCATAATCTTTGGGTTGGTTTGATGGAAAGTCCACCTCATTACCAGATCCCAGCTGCGCTGTTGTTCAACCTTCAACCTGCTCCCCAAATTTCTTTATTTTTTCGGCCAATTGAATAGGAAAAGGCCAACATAATTGTGTCTAAACATTTTAATTTTAAAATGAATATCCCAACTTTTTAATATTGAGAATAGTTATTGATAAATTAATTTTATAATATTAAATTATTATTTAAATTCATTTTTGTTATCTATAATAAAATCATTGATTTTTAAACTTTTATTTTGACATTTCCTCAATTGAATGGAGTGGTGTGAAGTGTCAAACATTTGATATTCATTGGCATGCTTATTAAATTGGTTTTTTTTTAAATTTTAACGAGTGATTCAATTTATCATATTAAATTTAATGAAATTGATTAAATCGATTAATTCAATTTGAGTTTAACTACCACTGAATATAATAGTTTGATGGTTAATTTAGTGAAATGGCCTTATCCCATCCCAGTTCGACTTCCTGCATTAACTGATCACTAAATATTATCTCTACTTATGAGTGTAATAAGAGGAGGCAGCGGATTATCCAATTATTTATCTTATTGGGTGTCACTTCGAATTCGATAATAGGCCTATCCTTATGGAATTAGATTAAATCGAGCCCGTCAACCAAGCAATCTCGAACCTCATACCTAAAGAAATTATAATCCTCATGTCCAAAAAGCCCTTAATTATTACAGGTAAAAAAAAATTCAAGTTTAAATATCATGTATATAACATATTCTTTTACATAAAATCTTTCCCTCCTTCCAACAAGATTCAAAACTATAGATATAATTGTTAATGCATTTGACCCTTCAAATTGATGTTTTCTTCTAATGTTGCAAGAATACGCTAATGGCCACCTCCATAGGATCTAACAAATAAAATATAGATGAAGATGAAGGGATAAATTCCACCGAGACAATTGAAGGAGGTCTTAATTCAGGATAAATTTCATAATTAAAATCATATGTTCATCTTCATTATTTAATTGGCAAGACTTACAAAATTCGATTGAAATTAATCACACCGAAGTTAAAAGAGACAAAGACATTGCCAATACATTTGATGTATGACAAAATTAAACAATGATATAAGAATCTTTATAGATATGATAGTTTAGAGGACTCAAGTTATGAAAATTTTAACCTGAATTCCAACTTTAATTTTGCATGATTTTCTCAAATATGAAAGAAATCAAAGATGTCTATTATGACATTTTATAAAGTGGTTTTCTTCATTATTATGGTGGAGAAAGGAGCTTCCACTTTGTAATATATTTAATTAATTAATAATAAAAATATAATAGATGATTATAAGAAAGTTAGATTTAAGTAACACCAACACATTTAACCAAACTGCAATTGATTACATGAATCTTTATAGATTGTTTTGGCTTTCTGTCTAACGATGCATTAGCATTAATTTGAGGGTTAATGTTGAATATATTCAAATAGTAAAAAATTAGAATTTTATTGATAATTACACCTACTGAATATATGACAAAATTATTAAATATTTGTATTTTTTATTTTGTATTTTTTATTTATAATGTCAGTAGATAGTTGAGAATGCGAAGATAAAGTCTCAATCAACAGTAGAGGCAAGTGACTGAATGTGAACTAGTAATGGGCTTGGAGTTTCTCTTTATACCAAATGGGCTTTGCTGGGTCCATGAGATTAGTGCTTCATTTTTGTCTGTGCTCTGTCCTAATGGAACGGACAGCCCCCTCCTGCTGTAGAATTTTCCCATTAAGCTCCTTTATTTTTAATTTTATTTATTTATTTATCCTCATTTAAGGCCATAAACAACACACAACTCTACATAATAATAATAATAATTCCTATTCATCTTTGAAGGTGTGGCTGGTATTGACTACAGTGTTCTCCCAAAATAGAAGCATTCAAATGGTGAATTTTATAAAATCAAAGAAGATGAAAATGAGAGTCAAAAGCATTTCGAAATTCTCGATTGTGAAATGTGTAATAAATGGGTAGCCTGCCATCTGGCATTTAATAGATTGAGAAAAGCAGTGATATCATTTTAAATTGTTATCGTTATTATTCTTATTTAAAAAATAATTATTATTTTACTTGCACAATAAATTAAATATAAGAAGATTTAATTAAGTTAAAAACTATTTGAATTTTGAATTAAAAGAAAATTATAATAATTTAATTCACACATATATATGTATTTTTAAAAATTTAATTTAATTAAAATAATAATTTAATACATATAATTGAATTTTAAAAATAAACTATATAAAACATATATTCTTAAAATATATACCTATATTAAATATATCAATTTTTTATTTTGTAATACTTTCATTTTTAGAAGAATGTTATATATAAGAATGTTAAAAGTCAATCCATCTATCACTAGCAATTTGATAGTCGTAATCACGAAAAAAATTAGTTAGAAAGTATAACTTCTATTTCAATAGTGACAGTTATCTGGCTTAAAGTGGTCCAAAACTAAGAAAATTATTTAATATTTAAATTTTATTTTTTTATTTAATTATTTATTTTTTAATATATTTTTATATCATTAATTATAATTTTAAATTAAATTTATTATAAATTTAATATCTTATTTTCGTTAGTGAAAAAAAAAAAAAAAGAAATAAATGGGTGGCCTGCGGTGCCGACTGGCATTTAATTGATAAGACAAGAGAAGAACGTGGATGTCACGTTATTGGTTCCACAACTAGGTTTTCTGTTTTCCAATATCATGTTATGTTGCTATCGTTATAGTTATAGTCGTCAAATCTATATCTGTATATTAAATTTAGTCGAAAAAGTTGTGAAATCTATTTTTGTTTAATTTATTTATTTTTTAAAATAAATTAATAAAAATATCTAAATTGAATTAAAAAAAATTATTAAAATTCTCTAAATTGTATGAATTTTTAGGAGGGCTATGCAACACTTAATATATTTGTCAAGTAACTCTCATTAATAATAATAAATTTAAAATTATATAATAATAACTAATGTTAGATAATACATTCTTTTTATATCTAAATATAGATAATTTAGCGCAAAATTTATTGACAAACACGTTTTAAAGTCTAATATTTAAGTAAAATAGACTCTCACAAGCTCAAAAATCTGTGTAATGTGAAATTTTTTTATATTTATTTTATTAATATATCTAATAAAAATATTTATATAAAAAATATATTCATTTTTAATTTAAAACAATATAAATATTATACTTACATATTATAAATAAAATAATTATTTATTAATAATTATTAAAATATTTAGTCAATTCAATTAAAATAAAATTATATTCATTCACTATATTACATATTAGTTGTGCACATATGGTTTACTTTAAGGCCAACTAACATTAATAATACAATATTTATTAATTACTTATTATACTATATTAAATAAAATATAATTTAATAATAAAAAAATATTTAATTTTAAATCTAGTTATGAAAGAAGATAATAGTAATATCAATTAAGAAAAATAAATGATTTGTAACACCCCAAAATTTTAAATTTTATTATTTTATGAGCATTTTTGGTATTTTAATTTTATTTAAATTTTAGGAATTTTTTTGAGATTTTTCGGATTTTAAAAATCGGGTTCGATTTTTCGAAAATATAAACTTTGATGATTTTTAAAAATTAATTTAAAGACCACGTGGCAAAACTAAAAATATATTTTTAAAAAGTGCCATGTATGTTGCTGTGGTAATTTGGAGCAGTTGGCATGCGTTGGCGTGCGTGTGATGTGGTGTGGACTATGGATAGGACGGGTAGTCACGGCTTGAGATCTTCGCTGGGACCCGATCCTTCGGGGGGTAGTCACGGCTTGAGTTCTTCGCTGGGACCCCCGATTTGGTATATTAAGCGAAAGTCCGGCTTGAGTTCTTCACTAGCACTGTTGGATTTAAGAGAGTCAGATAGGATCACCCCATATATTATGATTGATATCACTGGGTGTGTGAGTGCTCCAAATTACATTTTTGATGTTATGATGTGAAAATGTTGTTGATGTTGCATTTCACTCTACAGGGTGCATTAGTTTTAGATAGTTATAGAGATTATGGTTAAAATTGATATTTTACTCTCTGAGTCGAACGCTCACTCCTGTTCAATATTTTTTCAGGCTACAGGAGGATTTTATTGTGATTAACCTGCTTTTCTTCTTCGCAGGTTGTTATTCAATATTTGTGTAATTTTATTTACTCCTAGATTTTCCGCATGTGTTGAAAATATTTAAATGATTCGGGTCTGTAATATAATTATTATGTGGACCTGTAAAAATTATTATATGCATGTTTGATGGACTGGATGAGGGAGCTGAGCTCCCATTTATCTTTATGATGATATGAGTATGTGGAGGGTGAGTTGAGCTTCCCAATTGAGTATTTACTGTGTTTACAGGTCGGGTGAGTCAAAAACTCTCCGTTAAAAGGTCCACTTTATGACCGGACTCCGTCCGGTTGATTTCTTGAAATTGGGCCCAAATGGGCCTTAGAGTTGGGTTAAGTGAATAGTTAGGCTTACTACAGGCCTCGGGGGCTTTAGGCTGACTCAGGTCCTAGTGCCGGTCCGGCCCATAGGTTGGGTCGTGACATGATTAATCCATCTAAAAATAGCTTAACATTGTTCTTATATTAATAAGTTTAGTATATAAGAATTAATGTCTATGCACATTATTTTAAAATATTTAAAAACCGATAAAAAAATAAATTAAATATATTATAAATTTCATCAAGAATTAAAAGCAAAGAAATTTATTTATTTGTTACTTATAAATTAATTAAACTCCGCCTAAGTAGTTTGCGCTTAGCCGGTCCCAAGCCCGGATAAAGGAGGAGGGTTGCGGTAGGTGACAACCAGCGTAAAAATTTCGTCACACCCTATGATATGGATTCAAATGATATAAACGTTGGGGCGTCCTCTACTAACGACGCGCTACATCGGAGCCTGGGTGTAGTAATAAATATGCAAGGGTGTAGGGCGTCACCGAAAGCGACGCGCCATGCCGGCGCCCGGGTGTGGTGTTAAGTGAGCAAGGGTTCCCACATCATGGACGAGTGTGGGTAAAGAAGTTAGTCCATAGGACAGATAGTAGAACAAATAGTGGAACAGAACACAAGATAGACATAGAAAACAATAAAAGATATCATAGAAGGAGACCAATTAGGAAGGAGCAGGATAGGAGGAGGGTCAGGGTTGGTACTTGGAATGTTGGATCACTTACAGGAAAATTAATGGAGCTTGTGGATACCTTGGAAAGGAGAAGGATGAATATTGCTTGCATTCAGGAGACTAAATGGGTAGGAGAAAAAAGTAAGGAAGTGGGTAATTCAGGGTATAAACTGTGGTTTACCGGAAAGGAGAGAAACAAGAACGGAGTGGGTATAATCATAGACAGAACATTGAAAGACGCAGTAGTAGCTGTGAAAAGAGTAGGAGATAGAATTATACTAGTAAAGCTAGTACTAGAAGGAGAAACAATAAATATAGTTAGTGCTTATGCTCCACAAATAGGATTAGACAGTGAGAGTAAACAAAGGTTTTGGGAAGATGTGGATGATTTAATGCAAAGCATACCGAATGAAGAGAATATTTTCATTGGTGGAGATTTGAATGGACATGTAGGAAGTGATAGACAAGGTTATGAGAATGTTCATGGAGGTTTTGGTTTTGGCAGTCGAAATGAGGAGGGAAAAAGCATCCTGGATTTTGCTATGGCATATGACCTAATACTAGCAAATACCTACTTTATAAAAAGAGAGTCACATTTAGTGACTTTCAAAAGTGTGCAACATAGAAGCCAAATCGACTTCCTCTTAACCAGGAAGACAAATAGAGCTCTATGCAAAGATTGCAAGGTCATTCCAGGAGAGGCTTTAACAAGTCAACATAGGTTGGTGGTCTTGGATGTCAAGTTTAGGAACAATTCAAGTAAGGTCAGAAGAAATAGTGTAGTTTGAACAAAGTGGTGGGAGTTCAAAGGAGTTAAGCAAGTGAAGTTCAAAAATGAGCTTCTCGAGTCCGAAGTATGGAAGCTAGATATGGAGGCCAATGATATGTGGATACAGATGGCATCAAAGATTAGAGAAGTAGCTAGAAAAGTACTTGGAGAGTCTAAAGGACATGGACCACCCTCAAAAGAGAGATGGTGGTGGAATGAGGAAGTACAAAAGGCAGTGAAGAGAAAAAGGGAATGGTATAAGAAATTACCTAAATGTGATAATAATGAGGCATATGAACAGTACAAGATAGCAAAGAAAGAGGCAAAAAAGGCAGTTAGTCAAGCAAGAGCACAGGCCTTTGAAAAGTTATATGAGAAACTTGGAACTAAAGAAGGGGAGAAAGATATTTATAGATTAGCAAGGAGTAGAGAAAGGAAATGTCAAGATCTCAATCAAGTTAGGTGCATTAAGGATAAAGAAGGAAAAGTGTTGGTGAAAGATGAGGACATTAAAGAAAGATGGAGAAATTATTTTAATGATCTCTTTAATAATAGTCAAAATGGTAATAGCGTGAATATAGATTATAGAATAATAGAAAAGAATGTAAATTATACTAGAAGGATTCGATCTTTAGAAGTAAAGGAAGCACTTAAGAGAATGAAAGTGGGTAAAGCCTGTGGACCCGATGAAATACCAATTGAAGTGTGGAAGTATTTGGGAGATATGGGAGTGGCATGGTTAACTAAATTATTTAATAAGATTCTAAACTCAAAGAAAATGCCTGATGAATGGAGGAAGAGTATTTTAGTACCTATTTTTAAAAATAAGGGAGACATATAAAGTTGCTCAAACTATAGGGGAATTAAACTCATGAGCCATACTATGAAGTTGTGGGAGAGAGTGGTGGAGCATCGATTACGTCATGATACTTCTATCTCTCTCAATCAATTTGGTTTCATGCCCGGTCGTTCAACTATGGAAGCGATCTTTCTCATTAGAAGCTTGATGGAGAAATATAGAGATGTGAAGAAAGATCTACACATGGTTTTTATTGATTTGGAGAAGGCTTATGATAGTGTTCCAAGAGAGGTCTTATGGAATGTGTTATAACAAAAGAGGGTATCTATTAGGTACATACAAGTATTGAAAGATATGTATGAAGGAGCAACTACTATTGTGCGCACAGTGGGAGGGGACACAAGAGATTTTTCGATCTCAATTGGATTACACCAAGGATCAGCCATAAGCCCTTACCTTTTTACATTAGTTTTAGATGAACTGACGAAACATATACAAGAGAGTATTCCTTAGTGCATGATGTTTGCGGATGATATTGTTCTGATAGATGAGACACGAGAAGGAGTTAATAGAAAGCTAGAACTTTGGAGAAGTACTCTAGAGTCAAAGGGTTTTAAGTTAAGTAGAACGAAGACAGAATACATGCATTGCAAGTTCAGTGAAGGCCAAACTGGTGATAGGGAAGGAGTTAGTTTGAATGGAGTGGCTTGTTACAAAGTAATCACTTTAAATATCTAGGCTCAATCCTTCAAGCAGATGGGGATGTGAGGAGGATGTTAATCATAGGATTAAAGCCGGATGGTTGAAGTGGAGACGTGCCACGGGAGTTTTATGTGATCGTAAGATTCCCAATAAATTGAAAGGAAAATTTTACCGTACAGCCATACGACCGGCTATGTTATATGGTAGTGAGTGTTGGGCACTGAAAGAGTTGTATGCATCTAAGATAAGAGTTGCAGAGATGAGAATGTTAAGGTGGATGAGTGGCCATACTAGACTAGATAAAGTCCGTAATGAGAGTATTAGAGAAAAGGTAGGAGTGGTGCCAATTGAAGATAAGTTGAGAGAAGGGAGATTGAGGTGGTTTGGTCATGTGAAGCGTAGACATACAGAGGCTCTAGTTAGACAAGTAGAGCACATTAAGTTAGATGATAGAAAGAAAAAAAGGGGTAGACCTAAATTGACTTGGAGGAGAGTAGTACAACATGACTTAGAAGCATTATACATTTATGAGAATTTAACCCAAAATCGTTTAGAGTGGAAAAAGTGAATCCATATAGCCGACCCCAAATTTTTGAGATAAATGCTTAGTTGAGTTGAGTTGAGTTGAGTTACTTATAAATTAAATTTAAATATTTAATATATTAATAATTCTGGGTGAATATTGCTTAAAAAAAACTTTAAATCGATATTATAAAAAAAAGTCTATAAACATTTTTTAAAGATTTGTAGATAATAATAATAATATAAAAAATAATAATATCAATCAAAATAATAATTTATTTTTATTATATTTTTGTTGTAATGAAATGGAAGTTTGATATTCTATTATATAATATTAATGTATGAATTAAAATATTTTATCATAAAAAAATTTAAAAAACAATATTTAATATAAATTAAATAAATAATTCAAAGATAATATCTTTTTTTAAGAATAGTAAAATGTATTTACCATTTAATAGTATTATGTATAATAGCTTTAAAAAAAAATATGAAAGACTAACAAATTTTTTTTTTTTCAAACTGTATAACATTTTTAAAAGGTATCTGCAAAGAAAATAGATAAAAAAAAAAAAAAAAATCTGTAAAGAAAATGGTTGATGTCACGTGCCTGCCCCGGCATAATATCAAATGTCTCTGTTTTGCCATTATATATATGTATATAATTTGCCGTTTGCGGGTGGATTTGTGTGGTCTAGTTGATGTCCCATCTAGATCGTGCTTGGGATATAGTTTTTGAGCTTTTATATTAGTTGTAGATATTTATATGTGTGAATTTATAGGTATGTGTTAAGACTCTTTTTAGTCAATAATTATTTAAATGTGAATATTAATACAATAATTTTTATACTTTCATATATATGTGTTTCAGTTTACTGTAATAAAAAAATGTATATAATTTAAAATATATAGTAAAAAGAAAAAGAAAAATAAGAGGAAAGGAAGGTAAGGGGCACATTTACTTATTTTAGGAACATAAAAGGTGTATCTCTTTTAATAATATATATAATACTAATACAGAAAATAAATTAATTTTAAGGTTTTATTTATTTCATAAAAAATATTTTTTTAAAAATATTTTTTATATTTTTTAATATTTGAAACAATTAAAAAAATTAATCAATAAAAAATACTTTACCAATTAAAAAAAATTAAATTATTTTTAAGAAAAAAAATTATTTTCAATTTTTTTAACTTTAATAATGTTATTAAAATATGAATACACTTTTTATATATATGTATATATATATACTTTACAAATAAGCAATGAAAGATATTTTAATAAAAAAGTAAAAATATTTTTTATATACAAATTTTTTTAATAGAATAAACAGAGACTAATTCTATCTAAAAACTAACAAAAAATGAGAAATTTATCTAATTTTATATTTAATTTAAAGTATAGAATTAATTATAATATATTTAACCTTTTAATAAATTATATAATTAACTGAAACTTTATTTACTTATTTTGTAAAAGTAAATATGAATCTATAGATAGGGGGTCTCAGCGTCCAGCAATAACTGAATAAACTGATAAAATAAAATAAAAAAATGGCGAAAAATCTTTGCGTTTTAAAGAAATTTTAAAAAGAAAAATATTAGCATCAAAAGGCAGCCACATAATTAATAAACTAAAACCAATTTGGACGCATACTGAAAGTGGCATGAATTGCTTTAGTCTATAATTGGAAATTTTTCTTATTTAATTAATTTTTTATATTAATTAATACAACATTTAATTAATTTACCGAATTACATATTGAATAGATGACCAACTCAACCTCACTATTGGGTGAACGCAAATCCAATCTAATAATTCATAAGTTTCGTTTCATAGATCCGAATCCAACTAGAAATATAATCAATGGTTCAAAATAAAAAATTAAATAAATAAAATTTATATGAAAAAGATCTATTAATTTATTAAAAAAAATAATTTTGATATAAATTCCTTATATATTTATGGATCACTATTACAAATAAAGAATAAATAATAGATTTTTTATAATTACAATACAAAAAAAAAACAAATTATTTGACATATTGAAAGATATTTCTATCAATAAATATATAGATATAGATTTTAATATTGATAATGACTCTTAACTAATTTTTTCATTGATTTATTACAGAATTTCTAAAATTTTTATTTTTTAATTGGGAATTAAATAGCTCTTAGACTATGAAAAATAATTTAATAATATTTGGTTTAAATGAAAATTCATTTGGAATTCTTAATAATCGATTCCATTTAATTTATTATAACTAAATCAAATTCCAATAGGATTTATAAATTTAAAATCATATATATTTCAAGTGATAAAATTATTTTCTTATTATATGTCATTTTATTTTTATTTTATTTATTTCAAACACAAAATTCATTTCATTTAAAATAAATTCTATATTTAATATAAAATATACCAAACAAAAAAAATTTATTTATAAATAAATATTATTATGAAATTCATTCATAAATGAAATAAATTTTACCATAAAATTAAATCAACTAGAGCCTTTATTTCATTATTAAAAAAAAAGCTATGATATTCAAAGATAGATCTTAACTTATAGATTAATAATTTTGATTTGTGATAATTTATAAAATACATAAGTTTGTGACAAGGAAGATATGTCACAAAAAAATTTTAAATTTTTATTAATAATAATAACATTGCTATTATTATTATTATGTGACATTTTTATAATCGAAATAAAGTGAATTGTATTTAGATTTATTTTATCAATTTTTTTCTATTTTTTTTTATCATTGTAAATGTATTTAATAATAAATTTTTTTGTTGATTTAAGAAAAAGTTGTGCATTGATTCTTTGAAATATTAATGATACCTACAAGTTTAAAAGTAGAAAATTCTTTCAATTAATATATTCTTTTAGAGTCAAAAATATAATTTAAAAATTAAAAAAAAAAATTAAATTTCTTAATTTTTTTATTTAAAATATTAAATTTAAAATTTAAAGTTAAATTAAAATTTTAAATTAATTTAAATTTGATGTTAAAAATAAATTAAATTGAATTCTCCCAATAACTACCGGATAAAATTAAATATTTTATTTTTTTTATATTGATTTTTTTCAAGGATATGCCATTCAGTAAGTTTAATTTTTAAGTTAAATTAAAATTAAATTAAAAATTTTAATTAATTTAAATTCGATGTTAAAAATAAAATAAATTAAATTCTCTCAATAACTACTGGATAAAATTAAATATTTTATTTTTTTTATATTGATTTTTTTCAAAGATATGCCATTCAGTAAGTTTATTGTTAAATAAATATATGTTAAAAAATATCAATATTGAAATTTAGTTTCCTATTTGAGTATTAATATTAGAATAATGTTGATTAAATTAGATTTAAATTCATTATTATAAATTATATTTTATTCATTATTTAAAAAAAGGAAAAGGTGTAAACCTTTAAGCCGTAGAAGGATGGCGTAAGCGATACAGTTGGAGAGCCAATAAATGGAACACCAAACCACCACTTGCACACCTAGCTGGCACATTTATTTCTTGGTAAACCCTTTTAATTTCATATATATATATATATATATATATATATATATATATATATATATCATTCACACATTTAAATAATAAGGTAAAGTTTTTAGTTTTTTTTTTTAAGATATAAACACCTCTTATTTTATCCTGTCTAACCAGCCAAATAACACCATCAATATTATAGAGATAGGTTTTACAATGAAGAGAACCATCTCTATAACCCTATTGAGAGAAACAGAAACTAAGCTTGTTTGGTTCAACTGTTAAATATAGGTGATAACTATTAGCTGATAGTTATTATTGTTAGCTGATAACTGGTAACTGATAATAATTAATTTATGAATACTTAACTATTACTGTTAATATGTAAATTGATTAATAAGGATATATATCATATAATTTATTTTATTATTAAAATAAATATAAAATTATAAATTTATTATACTATAGTATTTATTTTATTATTTAATTAAATATAATTATTTAATATAATATATTATTTATTATATTATTAAAATAAATATATAATTATTAATTGAATATATTATATCATTTGTTTAATTATTGAAATAAATATATAATTATTGATTTATTATATTATGTTATTTATTTTATTATTGAAATAAGAAAATAATTAAATTATTTTAAAAAAACAATTAAATAACTTTAAAAATATAGTTATAAAATAATAAAGTAATTTATAGCTAATTTTAAGTTAATAGATATAAAAAATATATTATTTCATAATAAATAAATATTTTATATTTTATGATATTAATAAAAAAATATTTTAATAAAATTATAATATGTTAAATAAGATATTAAGACTATAAATAAAAAAAATAAAAATATTAATAATATTAATTTTTAAATTACATAAAATATAATATGATGTAAATAAAAAATAAAATTTAATCAGCTATCAGTTGATGAGAAATAATTTTAAAAATAGAGCTGATATAAGTTAAAACTGTCATAAACTATCAGCTCTATTTTTTAAAATTTATTAAATACTCTAATTTATTTATTTAAATATCTATTAATTATTAACTATACTAAAAAAAGTAAATCAAACACTCTAAACACTTCATTTCAATTATGTTTTAAATTTTAATATAAATATTTAATTTAATAATTACTAAACTCAAATTTATATAAATAGAGTTTATATTATTGAAAAAGCAACAATACTGGGAACAAGCTGAACTTCCAGCGCTGCATGTCATTTGGGGACCAAAAAGATTGAAGAAGGACGGTTATTAAATATTGTAAGAAAATTTAATGTTAATAATTACAGAACGTACAGATATAAAATTTTAAAATTTTTCTAACTTGAGTGGGAAATATCAATAAGTAACATAAAAATTCTTATAATTAAATTAAATATAGAAAAAATTCAAATAATTTATTTATTTTTTAATTTATTTATCTTTTAATTTTTAAAATTTTTACATTTAATTTCTTGTAATTTATCAATTAAAATATTTTTTAAAGTGGGATTGACCAAACTGTCATCCAGTGTAGTTATTCAAAAGTCAGAATTAAAGTAAGTGATTCACTTGCAACTTGTAGAAGAGAAAAAAGGAAGGAAGAAAGGAAGACATACCAAGACCCAGAGAAATGGAACGAACTGATGATTATCAACAGCATAACTGTAAAAGCAATGAGATGGTGGAGGAGGTGGAGCAGACCAAAATACGTCTCCTGAGAGCCTCTGTTGAAAGGCAGGATCCCTCTTCCAAGGTGCCCTACTTCTTCTTTTCTTCTTGCTAGTAAGCTAGCTACTATTCCCCCTTTCATGCCATTTCTGACGTTTGCTGCAATTTTCTTGTTAGCCATGATTTTACTTTTCTTTTAAAGATTTTCTTAGATTTTTCTTGCCTTGATCAGTATATATACTATATAAGAGAATCTGATATAAGTTTCATCAGATTCTGGAATCTCACACTTGCACGAAAGGGTGCTCAATTTGATGAGATCATGGTATTTAGATTGAACTTGGGCGTGCAGGAAGTAGCTGACTTGACACTTAGAAGATTTCTGCGGGCCCGTGATTTAGATATCCAGAAAGCTTCTCTCATGTTCCTCAAGTACCTGAAATGGAGACAGGAATTTGTTCCAAATAGCTCCATTTCTCCATCAGAGGTGCCAAATGAAATTGCACAGAATAAAATGTTTCTGCAAGGAACAGATAAGAAGGGACGCCCGATAACGGTTGTTCTTGGTCGTAGACATTTTCAAAACAAAGAAAGCCTAGATGAATTTAAGCGTACGTATATGAACTTGCTTTTCTACTTCTTTCTATGCTATATCTAGTGCATCTTACAGCTTAAAATTACCTTTTGGCAGTAGATATGCACCTTGCAGTGGCATAAATTTATATCTACCCATTTGAAAAAATCATCGATGAATCTCCATTAGTGCTGCAAAAACAGTGATTAATTATGATACTGCAGTTTGTTTGTGTTGAGGCTGTGGGTGTAGAATAGGTTTTGAGGTGTGATGAATCACTATTTTAAGGTATTAATTGCCCCATTAGATTGATCCAAGGTTATTGCAATATACCTACAGATACAACAACAAAGCCTGAAACCTGTAGACAGCAACTCCTGAAAATTTTTCTTAAAAACATTTTATACGAACTGAATTTAGAGAAATTAGAAGAAAAAAAGAAGAAGTAAAAGTAGTATATATATATCTGGATTGAAAAACTCATTCATATTTATAAAAGATATGTCTGTTTATTAGCAGACACCTATACAAATAGTTATGACTGTTTGTACATAATATACATGTCTATTTATCAACAAACACCTGTACAAACAGTTGTAACTATTTATATAAAATAGACATATCTGTTTATTTACAGATATATCTATTTATTAATAAACACATCTATTTATAATTTATTTATAAAAATTACAATAAGATGGTTACTTTATTTTACACATATACGTGCTAAGTGCCATAATAGAATAATATATATTTATTTATATATGTAATTCTATACATATTTTACTCTTACCATTCCTTCACTCTATGCTATCTATTCATTCACTCTATGCTATCTAATATACAAGTTATTTATAAATTTGTGCTGTTAATTTACAGAGAGAATAGTTAGTCTTCAGTTTTTACAAGTTACTACGTACGGTTTGAATTTATGCATGTGCAGGTTATGTAGTCTGCGCTCTGGATAAAATATGCGCAAGGTAATTTTTCTCCATCAGTCCAATATTGTTTTAAAGCAATAGATCAATTTAGCTGATGGGAAGACCTTCATCTTGATGCATCAGGATGCCACCAGGAGAGGAGAAGTTTGTTGTGATTGGAGATCTTCAAGGTTGGGGATATGCAAACAGCGATATTCGAGGATACCTGGCATCTTTATCCATTTTGCAGGACTACTACCCTGAAAGACTAGGGAAGATGTTCATCGTGCATGCACCGTACATTTTTATGGCAGTGTGGAAAATTATCTACCCTTTTATAGATAACAACACCAGGAAGAAGGTGAGCTTGTTTTCACCTTGTGAAGGATGGATTTAAATTCTTATATCTAATTCTATATATTTTGTCCAAATCCACAACAAATTGCAATAAATATGTTCCCTTGTTGAACTTGCAACTTGCTTTCTTGAAATTAAGAACTTTGAAATGAAGCATTATCCATAAATAAATAAATGATGAATCAGAAAAAAAAAAAAAACTTGGACCTAAAATTAATATACTTCTATTTTTTTTATTTCATAAAAAACCGGATTTTCCTGTTTCGCAAAATTGAAAGGAAAAAGGAAAATCTGGAAAAATATAAAAAGAAATCTTTAAGTCTATCCCAAATTTAATAATAATAATAATAAAACTCTTACCTTCTAAAAATACTACTTTTATTTTTTTTAATTGGACGTAGTCTCGCTTTTTTGTTAACAGATTATGTTTCTTGATGCCCTTGTAGATAGCATTTGTGGAGAACAAGAAGCTGAAATCCACTCTCTTAGAAGACATCGATGAGAACCAAATCCCAGAGATATACGGAGGGCAGCTGCCACTAGTTCCAATCCTCGACAGCTGACCAACGAACTATCCGGTGGCACAGCCGGACAGAAATAGATGTGCAGATAAATTATCCCTGAGCGAAATGTCCGGCCCTGTAAGCTAGAACAACCCGCCAATGAAATGAACATCTCCATGTACTTGCTTGAATCTCCTTGTCTTTGAAACTGTACTAAGCTAAATGTGTGTGTGAAATTTGCTCTCTCAGAGAGTGAGGATGACTATTGGCATCGGTCATTGTGTTGACGGTGGAGATACCTCCATTAATATAATTTAAGCCAGTTTGACTCGAATTATCTATTATACTTTTTTGAGTCTTGAATTATATGATATAATGTGAAATTTACTCTAACCCTAGGAGTTTAAATGACTATACCATATGTTGAACTTGAGTTGACCCTGCCATTAATTTCCTTTGCTTTATATTTTCTTCATTTTTATTTATTTTTTTAATGTGGGACACCAACAATATAAATGAATCAAAACCCTTAATTTTAAGTTGGACGTGATTGTTGTGTGTAGTATGTACACTAGAACACAAGCATTGAAGCATAGGCCAACGCAATTGCATGATTCAGTAATAGTTATTGACAGTAAAAGCCGACATCTCTAATCAGGTACCAAAATTTCTCTAAAACAAGTCGATGGTCTTTGGTTAGACCTGATAGATATTGTAAATGGCAACATAGTCTAAAGCTCAACTGAGGCTAGCATACTTGCCAGTTGAAAAGGCTCAGTACAATCACAAGGCTAAGGTTGGGAATGCGTCCAGATTCAGCGCAATAAGCTAATTTGCCATTTTGTCCTGTCAATGGGACAGATGGGTAAGAACACCTGGTGAATCACAAGTGATGCTCGCCATACATAACCTCAACATTGCTACAAGTTCCATTTCCAGACTCAGACCCATTAATTGAATCAGAAAAACTTAGATGAAAATTCAACATTTAACCAATAAATGATTGAATGTCAGACACAAAATCCATTTGAGACGGATGTTACACAATTCAATTATGTATTTTCTCAGGATAAGGGCCTCTACAAGGGTGCATTGTATGTATAAATAGCTGAATGCTTTCTATTCGAAATGAATCACGCATGTGATATCTACATCCCAGTTCTTCGTTAACAACTAATTTTCAGAGCTACCCGGCATATACTGAGGAACTTAGCATCATTATGTGACTCATCATATTATAAAAGATTGGACTTCAATCCTATGCCCATTTGCACCGTGTACAAATGAGCTATGGACAATGACTCAAACTTGTAAAGAATAAAGGTAATTTCTTCAGTTAATCTGTAAACTCTTTATAGTGCTTGTGCCTTCCCCTGCAACAATATCACGGCACTGCAACATGTTATTCTTGCGAAGATAGATTTGCCTTTTGGGCTGCCTTTTCCTTTTCCGTATGAAGCACAGTTCAACTAAGTCTTATAGCTTGCCATTTTAAGTGTGCATCCTCCAACAACACAAGTTTGGTACGGGGGATCCTTTAGGCAAAAGCCCCATTGCTACCGAAAAAAGGCAAACTTCACCTCTAATTCAAGCAACGGAATAATGTTTGGTCATTGAAATTTGTCAATGGGTGACTAAGTCATTCACCTGCATGGAATAACATCATGTCATTTTGGGCCAATCAGATCCCTGCACTTTAGCAATCTGCTTGTGGGGATGGGACTGGGTGCAGCGTGCAGGCATTACTTAAGAAATTAATCCTGCTACCTCAGCTTGTGGATTCCTTGAATAATTCTATATCCACCTACCCTAAAAGAACTCATTCACCAAGTAAGTTTTCTGGAACCGACTACCAATAGTCTCCACAAGAACATGAGCCACCTTCAAACCGGTGAAAACGAATTCGATCCCTTACAATGATAACCCTGCTTAACAGCCTCGAAACCATTTTTATCCAATTGTGACAATCATTGCAGATTCGAAGGTTCTTTGAAATCCTAATCTCTGTTCCAGGGCAAGTTTTAAAGATCCCATAGGCCAATGCCAACTTTTCACTGTGATAATACAAGTTTCCCTCCTTTTCCTCCTCAGAGACATCCATCATAACCAACTCTGTTGCGGGCAAAAATCCCTCCAACTTGGTCCTTTGGATTAATCCTTCCAATATTTTGTATATTGCTTCCACTTCAGGATGAGATCTATCACCTGCCTTAAATTTGTGTACCACACCCGCCCACTCAAACCAACTCTTTCCCCGAATTTTACGAACTCGGTTCATTTTCATCATTTCTCTCACTCCTTGTGCACTATCCCATCTCTTCTGAGAGCAGTAGATATTTGACAGCAAGACATAATCCCCACTCTCAAGGCGTGATATATTTGTAATGGCAACTTCACCTAGCCCTGGCTTTTGGTATGTTCTGCAAGCACTAAGAAGTGCCCTCCATATAATAACATCTGGCTCCATTGGCATTGCTTTAATAGTGGCATAAGCCTCTTCCAGAAGCCCAGCTCGACTCAATAGATCAACCATTGCTCCATAGTGCTCAAGTTGTGGCTGAATTAAGTAATGGCTTTTCATTAAATCAAAGTACTTGCGGCCCTCTTTGACCAAACCACAATGGCTACATGCCGCTAAAATTCCAAGAAAAGTTATAGAATCAGGTAAAACATTTTCCTCCTCCATCCTGGAGAATAATGTTATTGCATCTAAAGCAAGCCCATGAACCGCTAGCCCATTGATCATTGAATTCCAAATGGAAACATCACTGCGCTGAACACTAATAAAAACTTGTTTTGCAATTTGAATTCTACCACATTTTGAGTACATATCTATTAACGCAGAATTCAAAATAAAGCTCAATTCAATTCTTTTCTTAACCATCAAGTCGTGCACCCACTGAGCATGATCAAGGACTCCAAGCCTTGCGCATGCAGTTATAACAGAGGCAAATGTAAACTTATCCGGCTCAACATTTGAGCTTAGCATTGCTCGGAAGAATCTCAATGCATCCTCAAAACGTGCATTTCTAACAAGACCTCCAATCATTGAATTCCATGTGACCACATCTCGGGCGGGCATTTTGCAAAATACCTTGTTGGCAATCTCATAGTCTCCTTCCCTCATAAAATTTTCAATAACCAAATTCAGAGCCACCAAATCAATGGTCCAAGAGAAAACTTGATTGATTACTTGATAAGCAAGATTGAGGCGATCACAATTCACATAAATAGAAATCAGAGAAGCTGAAAGAGACGAATGTGTTGCATACCCAAATCTAATAATTCTTGCATGAGTTTCAATTGCAGTTTTTAAATCCGAAGAGAGTTTGCAGGCTTCAAGAAGGTCGCAGAATAATTGATGATCTGGAACAATTTTAAGAAGGATCACAATCACCAAAATATAAACATAATAACCACTGCAAGATAGATGGGAACAAGATTGTGAGAGCATGAAGAGAGAGAGAGAGAGAGAGAGAGAGAGAGAGAGGCAATCGGGCACCTTTATTTTCGTGGAGCAAGTGAGGAGTGGTGGAGAGCGAATTGTGGTAGCTGGTCCATTTGGTGATGGCAAGAGGAGCCTGGGCAGTGAGTCTCCTTGCCCCGTGCCTCTGCATACCCTCTTCTTTGTAAGGGAAGGACGAGGATTCCAATTTCCAAAGCTAAACCGATTGACACCAGCGATGAGCCCGTGGCCGTGCTATTGCTATGAATCATATCTTGCTATGCTTCCCAGTGGTAAGGCCCGCCCATTTTCAGCCCATGGCTTCTACAGCCCATGAATACAAATACAATCCTCAAGACAAACGACATGTAGTATCAGTGGCCTACTTACACAAAAAAAATTTGTGATTATGGGTGAGGCAGCCAGAGCAACTGACGCATTATTGGAATCTATCAGAAACATGACGTGTCGTCATTCTATTGGGAGTTAAGAGTCTTATGTGGCTGACCAACTTTTTTTGGCATTCCATTTGTTTTTTTGTTTCAATGGAAAAAATGTTTTGTTACTCTGAAAAGAAGATGGAGAATTAAAGATCCATTATTTTTCTTTGGAAATTTGATCATGCTCGTAGGCGTACACTGATAACCATTGAATCGTTGACACGTTGCATAATATAGATGATCAACCGGACACTGCGAGTAGATACGGAAGCGGTGATTGTGAGACCAAAATCAACGAAAGAATTATGAGCTTTGTTGGAATTTTATTTTATTTTTTTATTGGAGGTATAAAAGCAGCCTTTTTCAGAGAGGGAAGAGCTTCGGCAGCTGACTTAGCTGAAACACCTGGCGCTTTCTATACTTCTCTGAATTTTATTTTCCCGCGGCCAAGGAATAGTGTTGCTTTTAAAATGTCTTTTAAGCCTATTTCACATTGAATTTAAGAATTTAAAATTATTTTTTTAATAAAAATATTATTTTAAATATAATTAAAAAAATAATTTATAAAAAATTATTTTATTATTTTAATATTTTTATAATTAAAATTAATTTTTAATTAATTTTTAATATCTTTTAATTAATATATTTTAAAATATAATTTTCTCAATCATAATTTTAACAGCAACACTAATAAATTTTTAATTTTATTTTATTGTGACTTAAAATTTAAAATGTATGCTAAAATTTCCCGAATTGCCTGATTTACCCCGTTAGCAAACTTGCCATAGCCAATGAATTTTTTTTCTTTTTTTAATTTTTGAATTCCACACAATAAGTCAAAAAATAGCTGATGAGTTATATAGTATTTTTTTATTATAAAAATAAATAATTTTACAATAAATAAATAAAAATATTTGAATATATATATATATATCTTGCCGTATCTAATTTATTTACATTGGGCAATGGTCAAATAATAGCTTTTAAAATTGAAAGAAAGCAGAACTGATAAAGGATAAATTATATTAGTTAAATTTAGACAAAGAATGGCAACACATAGGCATTGCAAAAATCACTTTACCTAAATTAAATTTAGTTAATATTCTTAAAATTTAAATTCGTTCAAACCCAAATTTAGATAGTAAATATGCGCACTCATAAACTTATAAAAATTTTTCAGTTACCAAATAAAAAACAACTTGAGTAAAATATAATTCAATGATGATATGTCTATTAATTTAATGCATTATTTTATAAAAATGTCACGACCCAAAATTTTAAATCGTGACTAGCGCATAATTTAAGTATTTTTAAATCATGCAAGTCTTATCAGAGTATCTTGAATGAATATATTGTCACTTACTAATCTTAAAAAAATAGACAAAATCCAAATAAATAAAATACTGAATAAACATCATAAATATCCCTTAAGTAAACTGTGGAGTCTCTACAGATTTCAAATAAAAACTTAAACTGTTCAATAAACTAAACTAATTATTAGCCCAAGAAAACATGAATTCAGACATACCATGAGAACAAATCAAAGATTGTCCCTCTCCAGAAAATAGACTGAATATTTAGATCAGCTGTAGAATTTTACTGATCTGAAACAGATAACAGACAGAGAAAACGTGGTTTGAGCTAAATGTTCAGTGAATGATAATTATAGCACACAACGAAATAGGAACAGGCAGACGCTTGATTAATTTCACAATAAATTTTCTATTCAATAAAATCATGCTCATGCTATCAAAATCATTAATAAAATAATTTCATAAAACATATATATAAAATAAATTCATTCAATAAAAATTTTATGGTACAGTGCTCCAGGGTGATGATACCCCACATCTCTAAAGGCCAGATGGTAAGCGCACTACCAGATATTAGATATCTTTCTCCTCCTTCACAGATATCAATGCATATGATACTAATGCAAACCATAAACTGCAATGATGTACGACTCGACAATGCAATCTAATACTATGATAGTCTCCACAGCGGGGCCAGATAATAGAAACAGATATTGGGCACAGGTACCAATTCAAAATAGAAAATCAATTTGTACAAATCAATCAAAATCAATAAAAAATTTCAGATAGCAAATAATAACTGATAGTGCAATTTCAATAGTGTATTTCAATAGTTTCAGAGAGTCAATAAGATCAAATCAATCTCAGATCAATTCAGTGTAACACATCGGTAAATTTTATAGTCAAATATCAATCAATATAAATACATTAAAGGCCTGTTCCCGGAATCCTAATGGGTCTAATGCAGAGATAGTTAACAAAATCAATTATTTAATCAAAATCGAAATAAAAATCAATAATAAAATAAGACTCTAGAAAATCACATATAAAATAATTATTAAAATATTGATTTAAAATTTTATTTAATAACAAACTTAATGCTAAGAAATTTTAAAAGGGACTAAAACGGTGCCATGTACTATAATTACCACTTACCTGGAACTTCCAAGATAATAGTTATTTTCAATAGAAGAGAGACAATTTCAATTGACTGATTGAATATTCAAATCTCCTGCACACCCAAAACATAAGAAAGAAAAAAAATTAAATAATAATAAAAGATAATAACTTTTATATATATATATATATATATATATATATATATATATATATATATAACAATCAATTATTGTCCAATAATAATTATGATCAACCCAATTCAATATCAATGATCAAAAATAAATTTATAGAATAGTTGTAACAGATCAAGAAAAGAAAAAAAAATTAGATTCATCCATTATTAAATAAGAAATGAGAATTTTTACCTTGAAAACAGAATCGAAGGTGATGAATTGAGAAATAATAATAAGGGACCTTTAGGCAAATCCCACATTGGCAAAGCATGGAGTTGGTCTTGGGTTCAAAAAGTAATGATATATAAGATAGGGGAACTAATCACCAGAGGCGCCTTTTGATGGAATGGCCTGGAGAGTTAGAAAAACTCAAGGGTTAAGCGTGCTTGCTTGAGAGAAATCTTAGAATGGGTGACCTCCAGGGAAGTTTTCCATTCCACCTATGAGACAAAACCATGAGGCTTATGGTCAAAGTAGACAATTCCTCTAGTGGTTGGAGCCCGATCGTTACAATTTGTATTAGAACTGCTTGCATGTCCTCTTGGGCGATGGTAGGGCAAACCACAGCGAGGACATTGAGTCCCGAAATGGGGGGGGGGAGAAAGGTCCCTTAGGTAAATCCCACATCGGCAAAACACAGAGTTGGTATTGGGTTCAAAAAGTAATGATATATAAGATGGGGGAACTAATCACCAGAGGCACTTTTTGTGTCACGACCCAACCTATGGGCCGGACCGGCACTAGGACCTGGGCCAGCCTAAAGCCCCCGAGGCCCGTAGTAAGCCTTAACTATTCATTTACCCAACTCTAAGGCCCATTTGGGCCCAATTTCAAGAAAACAAACGGATAGAGTCCGGCCATAAAATGGACTTACCAACGGGGAGTTTTTGACTCACCCGACCTGTAAACACAATAAACAATCCATTGGGGAGCTCAGCTCACCCTCCACATACTCATCAACATAATAATAAATGGGAGCTCAGCTCCCTCATCCAATCCATCAAAACAGACTTAAAATATTAAGTTTACAGGTCCAACATGATAATAATATTACAGACCAAATTCAAATAATTACTGCTAACACATGCGAAAATTCTAGGAGTAATTAAAATTACACAAATATTAATAAACAACCTGCGAAGTAGAAAGGCAGGTTAACTCAGAACAAAATATCCTCCTGTGGCCTGTAAAAATTTTTGAACAGGAGTGAGCGTTCGACTCAGAGAGTAAAATATCAATTTTAACCATAATCTCTATAACTATCTGTAACTAATGCACCCTGTAGAGTGAAATGCAACATCAACATCATATTCACATCATAGCATCAAAAAGGTAATTTGGAGCACTCACACACCCTGTAGCATCAATCATAATATATTGGGAGCTGATCCCCTATACAGCTCTCTTAAATCCAACCTGGTGCCAGCGAAGAACTCAAGCCGGACTTTCGCTTAATAAACCAAATCGAGGGTCCCAGCGAAGAACTCAAGCCGTGACTACCCCTCGAAGGAACGGGTCCCAGCGAAGAACTCAAGCCGTGACTACCCCGTCCTATCCATAGTCCACACCACATCACACGCACGCCAACGCACGCACACTGCTCCAAATTACCACAACAACACTCATGGCACATTAACAATTATGAATGCAACATAATTCGTGCCTAGAGTTTAACTACATAAATATATGCATATAAGTGATGCATGGGCATGCTGAACATATAATAATATCGAAATTACAATTAAAATTAATATTTTACTCACAAACTTGACGACAAATTTCGTATGGGCGGTGGGCGGAGGAAGAAGGTCGTCCTGCTCACGACAATCATATTACATTTATTTAATACAATGACTCAATACAAACAAAGAAAAGACCAATTACGTCCTAAGTCGTAGAAAATCCCAGTAGTCTCCCTATACCTAGGACCTACCCAACCTGCAAAAGGGCTAAAAACGCACTCCTATATTCACCATCCATATATCAACAGTTCAATCATATCACACAGCCCCTCCTGGGCCCATCAAATCAATCATCCATCACAATACGCAAAATTTCAATTTAGTCCTTATTATTGATCATTTTTGCAAAAACTGCCCAAACAAGCTCTAAAAATTATAAAACTTTGCCCCGCGGTCCTTAGCAATATTACTAAGCTATTGCAAAAAGAATCGTAATTTTCTAAGCTACCACGAATATTTTATGGATTTTTAATCCTATTTAAGCACTAGAAAATTATGAAAAAGCAAGGTTCGGGTTTACCTTTGCCGATTCCGACTTCGGGAACGCGCTCGGGACGTCTGACAATGGGGGGCTAGCCAAAACCTCGGTCCAATTCGGAGACTTTTCCAGAACGGTCCGTTCGCCGGAATTTTGCAGACCCGGTCAACTGTCGAATTTCCGCGAATCGAGGATACCTACACGAAGCCCATAACACGGGGGTTAGTACATAAATTTTTCAGAATTTTCTAAGCTCATTAAATGCTCGAAAATACACTGCGAAGTTCCGTGGGACCCACCGAAAAACGGTGTCGGAAAAATTCGAAATTTATGTCGTTGCGAAGCTCTCGACGAATGGAGCGTGCTGGTGGCCTCGGTTTTCTCGTGGGATTCACGGTTTTCGAGAAATCTAGCCCAAAAGTCGAAATGGGCTAAAATCTTCCCGAGCAAAAATCGGACAATCCGCTCGATGGATTTCGGCGTTCTTGGTGTCTATGGAAAGCTCTCGCCGAGTAGATGATTTTGGACACAAGACCCGGTCCAATCGGTGGCCGGATCGGCCGGATTTGGCCGAGGAAGCTGAAGCGGCGCGGCGCGCGCAGGGGCGTTTTCGCGCGCGCTTTTCCGGCCGTTCGGGCGGCGGCCGGCTAGGCTGGCGGCCGGGCTGGCTGGGCGGCGTGGCCGTGGGCGGAGAGGAGAGAGAAACGAGAGAGAGAAGAGGGGAGGGAGCGTCGCGCGCGGGAGGAAGAAAAAGAGAAGAGACCGGTCCGATTCGACCGGTCCGATCCGGTCCGGTTCGATTCAGGACACAAAATTTTGAATTTTTACTCTGCCTCGGGACCGAAAACGAGGTCCAAAAATTTCGAAAAAATTCCATAAAACTCAGAAAAATACGTAGACTCCAAATATATTTTTAGTTTTGCCACGTGGTCTTTAAATTAATTTTTAAAAATCATCAAAGTTTATATTTTCGGAAAATCGAACCCGATTTTTAAAATCCGAAAAATCTCAAAAAAATTCCTAAAATTCAAATAAAATTAAAATACCAAAAATACTCATAAATAATAAAATTTTGGGGTGTTACATTTTGGTGGAATGGCCTGGAGAGTTGGAAGAACTCCAGGGTTAAGCGTGTTCGCTTGAGAGAAATCCTAGGATGGGTGACCTCCTGGGAAGTTCTCCATTTTATCTATGGGACAGAACCGTGAGGCTTATAGCCAAAGCGAACAATTTCTCTAGTGGTTGGAGTCCGATCGTTACAAAAAATGCCATTTAATTAATAAAATAATTATACTACATATACAATTACTAATATTGATATTCAAAATTTATGATAAAATCTTATAAAAATATATATATATATATATATATAATCCATTCTTCATGACTTTTAAATTGTGTTTGATATCAACATGTTCTTAAGTAGAATTTTCTATCACAATTATTGTAGAGGGTGTTTGTCTTAATTTATAAAGATTTACTTAATGCTTATAAATTAATTTAAACTTATAAGTATTTAAAAATTTAAATAGTCAAGTATGGTTTAAAGTGCTTGCAAGTTATTATTAAATAGTTAATATGTTTAGTAAAAAAATAGTTTATAAGTACATTTATAATTATTAAAATAATTAAAAATAATATTAAATGAGATGTGAAATTTTAAAAATTAAATAAAGAAAATGATGCTACCGTGAGCTCCTAGGATCTAGTCCTAATGTCACGTAAACCTGCAATAAAGAAAAAGATGAGATGGATTGCCTTCTAATAAGCCACTTCAATGCTCAAGTCAGAGAACTGAATATAAAATATGAAGAATAACTATAATAAGGTTTTTAAGAATAAAAATAAGCATACCTTATTTCTGGTTATTTATTGGTATTTATAGGCTTTTGAGGAAAATAGTTGTTACTTAGTGTACGGGGTTCATCTTGGCTGATATGCCAAGATTGTTTACATGAAAATCGGTTTTCCTTATTACTGGCATAATTATTGCTTGGTATATATTTCACTCACCTCGTAAGGCAAGCAAAAATACTTATGTTTGGTATTGTTTCAGTTTAATCGTGCTTTGTTCATCTCGTTAGGTCTTTTGACCAATATTTGACCTTTATGACTATCATGTTGGATGTTTGTGTGGAATTTTAACTATTTGACTTGGATTTTTAGGTGCGTAGTATCATTAGTCTCCCCTTTGGTCTTTATGAATCTTTAGGTTTGCGTTGCTGCTCATCCAACTGGGAAAACTCTGTTGTGTGAGGTTCTTTTTGGCGACCGTGCTTGTCACACGGACAACTATCATAGTTTAACATGCCATGTTTAATATAATGGCTATTGTTTAAAGTTTTCTCTCGGAAAGGTAAAACATTTTTCGATTGTGTAATGATGGTTTTTGAATTTCAAAAAACATATATGGTTCTTCTTATAAAATCATCCTTCTGCTTCATTTCCTTTGCTTCGTTTGATTCTCCGGTTATCATCTCTGAGTCTCTGATGAGCTCTTTTTAAGCAAATCCTTCGCCGAGTTCGTTTTTCATAAAATCCTCCAAGGAGTTCTTTTTGAAGGCAATCCAGTTGATTTCTTCTTCCTTTTACTTTTTTTTTATCATTTTTTTTTTCTGAATCACGAGTGACACTAGTGAGAATCGGAGCTCCAGTGCCACTCCCCTTTCATTGGAAATTGTTTACAGCTGTGATGCTAGTACACGAGAGCTATTTTTGGAGTCAAACCACCGTCATCATGATGGTGTGAAAGTTTTAGAAGTTATTAGTCCTTCTATTCCATCGGATGCCACCGAATCTCAAGCTCCCATTAATATTGGCCCGAGTTCATTTGGGAAGACAAATCCTCTTGGTGTTTCTGAATAGCCATCTTGTTTGAGTGGTTGGAATCTCCTGGACCTATCAAAGTCATATCGACAAAGATTGATTTTGCTTATCGCTCGCTAGTCCAAGAGGTCGAGTGGATAGTTGCTTTCTTAATCCGATTCATGTGGCTTTGTGCGACGAGCGGTTAAAATTAGGTCTGAGACTATCGCTGGATCCCCTAGACGTTGAGATTCTCAAGCACTATCACTTGTCCATCCCCCAATTGCACCCCAACTCATGGAAGCTCTTGTTCGCCTGTTGACCTTCGTATCAGAGAAAAAGGCTTCACGCCTAGGCTCGCATCTTCTCTGCATTCTTTCAGTTAAATACGAGGGACAATGAGGAATTCTGGCATTTCCACTCTTGGAATGGGATGGATATTTTTAATAGTCCCCTGTCTTCCTTAAAGAGATGGAAAAAAAATATACATTTTTAATAGAAGACATGGCAAATGAACAATGGGGAGGCATTCAAATGAGCTGGAACTATTTAGCTAATAAAAGGGTGGCAAAGGGATGACTGAATGCCAAGGAAAGAGCCATAGTTCGGGAGATCAAGACTGTTGTTCGGTCAGACAAAATATCGATCAAGTCTTTGCTTGATATTGAGTCCCAATGGTGATCTTCCGTCTACGTGGTTGGGGACCCCGTGGCTGCCGAACATTACAATAATATCCCAATCGAGGGTAAAAATTTTAACTCTTGCCTTATGATTTTTGATACTTGCTGAGATTTTTTTCTCCATGCAGAGTTGTTAAGTCAAGCTAAGAACGTTGAGGAACTTATCAGAAAGAAGAAAAGGGTCGAGTTTCATCCTGCTGGGGACTAATGATACTACTCACCTAAATATCCAAGTCAAATAGTCAAAATTTCACTCAAATATCTAACATGGTAGTCAAAAAGGCCAAATACTGGTCAAAAGACCTAGCGAGACGAACAAAGCACAATTAAACTGAAATAAGATCGAACAAAAGTATTTTTGCTCACGCCAATAATGAAGGAAGACCAGTCAAGATGATCCCCATACATAAAGCAACGACTATTTTCCTAAGAAGCCTATAAATATCAACCAAATAACAAAAAATAAGGTACGTATATTCTTATTATAAAAAATCTCATTACAGTTCTTTTTAATATTTTCATATCTAGTTCTCTGACTTGAGTATTGGAGTGACTTCCTAGAAGGCCATCCACCTCATCTTTTTTTTTTTTTTAATTTTTTTATTGCAAGTTTACGTAACATTAGGGCCAGATCCTAGAAACTCATAGTAGCATCAGTGGCATTGTTTGTGAGGAACTCAACTCATCGGCTGAGAACCTAAATCTGAAATCATTCCTCTTTCTTTTAACATTTTTCGTTGTTTGTGGTTTTTATCATCCTAATGGCTGCAAATTTAAGGACTCGTAGCAAAAGTATCATTTCCATCACCCTCACACTGGGAGGAGACCTACCTACGACAACAATGACTCAAAATCTTGCTACACCCACGATTCTATCTAATGCTAAGATTCTGCCACACAACATTGTCATCCAAGATCAGCAAAAACCATTTCAAGGAATGACACTAGAGTAGGTGTACTAGCACATTTAGGAGATGGAAACCCAAATCACCTTCCTCAAAGGGTTGATCCCGGGGACTAGCGCTCCACTAGGGACGCTTACCCCAGAAGCAGGAAAAATTGTGAGAACACCTTTTATGGAGGTAGTTTTTTCCAGAACTAAAAAAACCAGACAGGAGATCACTCAATTAATAAAATAATTTAGGAATAATAAATAAGCAGATCATGGCCAGCAAACAAGAAGAGCAATTTGATGAATCACCGTAATCAAAGGTAAATTGGGAATTGGTAAAAGCAGTACACAGGTATCATAAAAATAGGTGGAGAAGGAAAACTTCAAAATGGGAGATGAGTCTCCACTGTTTGGCTCAATCTTAACTGAACAGTTCCCACGAAAGTTCAAATTGCCTACGCTGAATAAATATGATAGAACAATAGATCCAAGGAGCCATGTGACAAACTTCTGAACAACAATGATGCTCCAAGATGTGAATGACTACCACCCATGCTGGGTATTTACAACAACACTAACCAGGTCACAAAAATGGTACCAATGGCTCAGGCCTGGATTCATTCAAAACTTTTACCAGCTCATCATCGAATTCAAGAACAAGTTCATCCCTTGCATTCCTCTAAAAAAACTATCTTTAGACCTTCAGAAAATCAAACAGTAAGAAGGTGAATCTTTGAGGGATTATATCGCCCGTTTTAATAATGAAGTAATAGAAATTAAGAACCTGAATTATGAAACAACATGCAAAGCTTTGAAAAAAAGGCACGAGTAACGTAAAATTTTTAAACTCACTCATAAAGAATCCAACAATAGACTACTATCAGTTGATACAGAGGGCCCAGAAGTACATCAAGTTAGACGACGAGCGATAAGCTCTGAGCGATAAGCTCTGAGCGAAGAGAGGAAATTTGGGCAAAATAATGAGAATAAACAAAACAAGAAAACTATAGCTCAGATTGGGCGTATCATTTGGATAAAAATGAAAAGCAGAGCAAAAGGAGGTTCCACAACTACACACTTTTGAACTAGACCAAATCTAAAGTACTTATGTGGATACAAAAAAATAGTGAGTATATCAAATGGCCAAAGAAGCTCAACTCCAAAACTACAGTAAAGAGAGATAAGAGTGAAATTTACAGGTATCATGAAGATCATGGTTACACCATCGATGAATGTGGATAGCTTAAAGATGAGATAGAATGGTTGATTAGAGATGATTAGCTCAGAAAATTTACAAAGATAATTGGGACGAGAGAAGAGCAACCACCTCTAAAAATAAAGAAATCACCACCGAAAAGGATGAAAGTTTGATCGGGGTAATTAATTTAATCACTGGCAGTCCAAACACAGGCAAGGTAGGCAATAAGAGACCAGCTGAGCCGAGAAATACTAGAGGCCAAGCAATCCTCTTCATTGATAGAAACAAATTAAGTAAGGAGACAATCACCATAGGTCCTAAAGATAATGAGGTAAAATAACCATATTCTGATCCATTGGTTGTGTTTGTGTAGATAAATAGGTACATAGTACGATGAGTGTTGATCAACACAGTTAGCTCAGTGAACTTTGTGATGAGAGAAGTCTCAGAGAAACTCAAACACAAGACAGAAAATCTGGCTAAAGTCATGTACCCCCTGTTCGGCTTAGGCAATAAGACAGTCCCAGTACTTGGAATCATCAATTTGGCTGTAGCCCTGGGCGATGAAGGATACAAGAGGAAAATTTACATAGAGTTTGTGGTGGTCGATATTCCTTTTTCATACAATGTTATCCTCGGCCGAATGATTTTAAATGATAATGGCGTAGTGATCAGCATGCAATGGCTCTGTATGAGGCTACCTGCTCCTGGAGGAATAGGGATAGTTCAAAGGAGCTAAAAATCGGCATAGGAATGTTACAAAACATCAACTGAAGTAGTTACAGAAGTAACCCTGCCAATTGAATTATTAAAAAAATAGAAAAGCCAAATCTCACCTGAATCGGTTGACCCAATAACAGAAGAAGAATTAGAAGAGGGGAAGAAAGTGCGTATTGGAACTGTGCTTAGCGGGACAAATAAAGAAATGGTCATCCAGAAACTAAAAGAAAGAATTACCACATTCGCTTGGAAGGCGGAAGATGTAAAGGGAATAGATCCAGCAATAATTACTCACAAGTTTAACGTCAACCCATGAGTGAAAATCAGTCTTCCTTCATTATTGGTGTGATTATTGCTCGATATATCTTCCGCTCGCCTCATAGAGCGAGCCAAAATACTTATGTTTGGTCTTGTTTCAATTGAATTGTGCTTTTTTTTGTCTCACTAGGTCTTTGACCAATATTTGACCTTTTTGATTGTCACGTTGGATATTTATGTAGAATTTTGACTATTTGACTTAAATTTTTAGACGCGTTGTATCAAAAAATATAATATAATATTTTATAAAATTAACCTATAAACATGCTTATACATACCAAAATAAAAAAGTTGATCTCCTCCAACTTAATTTTTTTTTTTAACTTATAAGTCTAAAGAATGTTATAAATAAATAAATAAATTTATTTCCAGAGTTTATAAGTTAGATTTGATGAGTTTATAAACTAAGACAAAGAATCTTATAATCTCTTGAGATGTTATATTTATTTGAAAATTTGGACAATAATAATCCAAAATCAATGCACACATTAATGCTCATGCCCATTACATTTGCAAGAGACCAATTATATAAGATTTCACCACTGATCTTAATTTGTAATATCGTCCAAAAAGCTGTTATATGCTAAATAGTTATAATAAATCTGAGCCTGTAGACTTTATAATTAAAATAAATCTGCATTAAATGGCATGCTTAATTCAACTAATATCATGAGATAAGACATAAGTTTTATGGTAAGCTACATTTATTTTACGCATAAATTGCACATATTATATCATGAATTATATTTAGGTAAAATATAGCAGTAAAATACACTTTCTCATTTTTTATATTTTTCATATATATATATACATTATAAGATATTTAAATTTAAATTTAATTTATTTTATTTTAATAAAATTCTATTAAAATAATCAGCATATGACAATAGTTAAAATATTTCGCACAGCGCACAGCATTTGCGGCCTAAAAGTATGACAGGTTATAAAATATTTTGAGTGTGCATAAAAATAATATTCTATTTTTTATAAAAAAATGCGCTCATTTCATAATATAGAAAATAAACCTCATACATATATTCGTGGGAGACAGTTCATATACGAATACCTAACAATCCCTCCAATTGGTTTACGTAGCTTATGTGTCAAGATCTGAGTGGAGAGTGTAACTTCAAGGTGAAAAACAACAAAAAGTAAAAGAAACAGCGAGGGAACCAAATGACACAGAATCTGACTGGTTCGATCTCAACTGTCAAGTCCCAAAGAAAGATCAACGTCCAGTTCTGTTAGCTTCTTGATCCCAAAAAAAATGAAATAAAGTGCAAGGGTAGTTTCGGAAAAAAAAAGCAAAAAAAGGCCCCTGTTAGGAAAAATTATATATATATATATATATATATATATATATATATATATATATATATATATTTGGTATAATTTAGTTCAAGGCACGCATAGATAGAAAGATATAGAGATGGATCCGGAGGCCTTCACGTCAAGTTTGTTCAAGTGGCATCCGCGAGAAGTGGTGCCAGCACCGAGCCGTCTGCTCGAGGCGGTGGCACCACCGCTCCATCCGACGGCAGCTTACTCGGTGAGGCCTAGGGAGCTGTGTGGGATGGAGGAGTTGTTTCAGGCTTATGGGGTAAGGTACTACACGGCTGTGAAAATAGCAGAGCTTGGATTCACTGTGAGCACACTTCTGGACATGAAGGACGCGGAGCTTGATGACATGATGAGCAGTTTGTCTCAGATTTTCAGGTGGGATCTTCTTGTTGGGGAAAGATATGGTATAAAAGCGGCGGTCAGAGCTGAGAGAAGGAGGCTTGAGGAGGAGGATTCTCGGCGTAGAAATCTATTATCAGGAGAGACTAACAACGCTTTTGATGCTCTCTCCGGAGAAGGTAGGATACTGCCACGTTTTTGTTTAAACTACATGATAGGTATACAAGTTTCATCATTACTCTCTTTCTTTGCCCACTTATATAATTACCTTAGCATTTTTCTGTTCTGCTAACTGAGTTCTAATTCATGAGAATAAGCAGGAGAGCACTCGAGGGTTTGGCACTTATGCTTCATTACTCATATGAAAGAATACGTCTCAATTTTTATCAGTCTTAATGTCTGTTTTGGCTGCTTGTTGCGTCACTCAAGTCTTAGCTGGCTCCTAATTCTATACATGTTCTATTTGTAATTTATTTTCTTGGAATCTTTCCCCTACTAATAATTTGCTCTGCGCTTCTGGTAACGTCTCCAAAATGTAATCAAGTCCTGAATGGTGTTCTCATATTTGTAATAAAGGTTGCTAAGTTCTAACTATTACATCGATGTTATATAATAATGTAATAAGTCCATCCACAAGCAACACAAGCATGTCTAATCTTTTTCTTTTATGTTTGCTTTTAATCTTGCTCTTTTTTGGCTATGGTTGGGGTGTGGTTGGCATGCAGGGTTATCAGAGGAGCCAATGCAGAAAGATAAGGAAGCGGCAGGGAGCGGCGGAGGTGGAGCGTGGGAGGTGCCAGCAGGAGAGAGGAAGCAGCAGCAGCGACGGAGGAAAGGGCAGAGGAGGGTAGTGGATATTGATCACGATGATGAAAACGAGGACGATGAAAATGGTGGTTCCGTTGGGAATGAGAGACAGCGTGAGCACCCATTTATTGTCACGGAGCCTGGGGAAGTGGCACGTGGGAAAAAGAACGGCCTCGATTACCTCTTCCATCTCTACGAGCAGTGCCGTGAATTTTTGATACGCGTCCAAAACATTGCCAAGGACCGCGGAGAAAAATGCCCCACTAAGGTACACACAGAAACATCACCTGGGCCGTTTATTTTCCCTTGTGGGCTCTGCAAGGGCATTTTTGATGGGTCTTATCATGGAACCACCATGTGGTAGGGACTTAACTCCTGGTCCAACCAAAATGTGACAAGTCACATACGGTGTCCGAATCGATACACATTTTATTCCATCCAAAAATATAATTCTTAATTTTTTATTAATTAAAAACATAAATGATTTTTGTTCTAAAAAAAAAAAACATAAATCATTTTTATTAATGCATGGACGAAGTTTTTTTAAATTCTTCGATTAACATATGATTTTCTCAGTTCGTACGATGACGTGGCACGTTCAGGCTTTTTAAAAGCTGGTTTGCTGTTACGATGCGGAATTTGACTTGGGATCCAAAGTCCATTTGCACTCTGGATTTTGAAATGCTCCTTTAGGGGAGGGCATGCAAAAGCTCACCGCATTGATTGTATGTGAAATTGTGAGTTTCTGAAGACCGGTTGAAGTGTCAAGTAAGCATGTAAAATATAAAGAAATAATAAGATTAGTGGTCTATTAATTAACTACTCTAATGCTTAAATTATTGATTGAAAGTAAAGTAAAAAAATAAAAAATTTTATAGTGATTTTGATAAAATAAGTATATCTAATTAATAGTCATTTCTCATATTTATAAATCAACTTAGCAATTATAGTCATATGTAATAATATCACATATTAAGTTGATTAAAGATCATGCCTTATTATTAGTAGTTTTGTTCTTTTATATTTATCTTTTTATATTTATCTATTCAATTACACTCAATCGATGTCTTTTTTTGCCTAATCTAATTAGCTCAGATCTCGTTTATGAACTTTTTTCCTTAGTTTGATTATTGAGTTTTTTGATTAATTGCTGACTCTTTGACTCGATTTTAGATGGGTAATATCAGTATGCTTAATGAGTTAAACAACCAAAATAATTTTTTCGCCGAAGTCATTGAAAAATCATTGATTTTTGCAGCTCATAATTCAGAAAGAGCGGAAAACGTCACCCTATATATTTTCGTGTTACTGTTACGTTCAATTTCACAAGTGAAAATTTTTGTCTACACAGAGTGAAATAGGATTTTTTTACTCCATGTAGGTGACAAATCAGGTATTTAGATACACCATGAAGGTGGGAGCGAGCTACATCAACAAGCCCAAAATGCGACATTATGTGCACTGCTATGCCCTTCATTGCCTGGATGAAGAGGCCTCCAATGCACTGAGGAAAACTTTCAAGGATAGAGGAGAAAATGTTGGAGCTTGGAGACAGGCATGCTACATGCCACTTGTGACCATAGCAGCACGTCAAGGGTGGGATATTGATGCTATTTTTAATGCACATCCTCGTCTCGCCATTTGGTATGTACCCACCAAGCTTCGTCAACTCTGTCATGCAGAGCGCAACAGTGCTGCAGCCTCCAGCTCTGTGATCCCTGGTGGGGGTGATCATTTTCCTTTCTAAGGCTTCTTGGTTTGGAAAATTTTCTCTAAAGCCTAGTTATACTTTGTGGTGTTGTTGTAGGTTATGACAAGTGCCAAATGATGGATGCTTACACTTCACATCCATAGTTTACTATGTATTACTCAAAAGGACAAGCTATTTTCATTGATCACTTCCTGTGACCATATTTTATTTGGCTTAATTTCACTTCCAGTTATTAACAAGGGACTAAGGAGTGATGAGAAGTTTGATGTTTTAGCAAGGTGCACATACAATGGCTGGGATAAAAAAAATTCTGCAGCTTATGGAAAACCTGTTTAAGCCATAGATGCAGAAGGTGAAGCAAGCAAGAAAATGAAAGGAAATACATGTAATTAACATGCAAAATTTCAATTTTGCTAGGGGAAATCAAGTCTATGACCCACTATTGACTCACTTCCAAAAAAATGCCACAGCCTATAGTTTGCTTAAAAACAAGTATTGATCTACAAGAGTTGCCCGGTGATTCAAAAAAAAATTGAAAACACTAGACGCATAAATAACAATTCCGGAAGGGATTATGTTTTCTTTTGGTATATCTTCTATGACTTGATATGACTATCAACAATCGCAGTTATGAATTGTAAAGTGATATACATGTACATAATTTACTTTAGTGAATATTTTGACATAAGGGTAACAAAAACGGATTTCTAAAATCCATTAATCCTCTTCAGAGTCAGACACAGGTGCTGGTGTACAATATTTATAAAGCATTTCCAAGTGCTTTGACCATCAGTTACCTCTTTAATTATACTTGCTACTTCCCCCACAGCAACGCGGATCTGAACTTTGCTGTCCCTCTTCCTTACTGTAACGGAGGAAGTCGAATCCACTGTAATTGCAAGGGGTACCCCAAGTTCATCCGTTCTGGCATATCGTTTTCCAATTGATGTACCTGAAGAGGAAAGGACAAATAAGATAACTTTCTTCCAGATAAGTCTCGTGGGGTTATTAAATAACTTATCTTCACGTTGTATGACACGCTGATTCTACAGTGTTTCTATCAGATAGCAAAAACATTGATATAGCATTCAAATAGCCATCAACTCAAAAATACTTTATTTTCTAGACATTTACGCTTCCATTGATCTTGACACAAGACATACATGTTAAAATGTGCAAGTAATTAATGCATTAGTCATATTCTTAAGGGCATACCTGTCATATCAATTTATATGAAATTCCAGAAGCAGCCAATGAGTTGGCAACGTGTTTGGCAACTTCCTCGTATTCTCGGTGCTGGAACAGTGGGAATACAGTGCATTTGATAGGAGCCACCAGTGGAGGGAAACGGAAAACGTTCAACTGCTCATCCCCAGCTTTACTAAGCCTCGCGTGAAAACAATGCTCATAGAGACAGTAAATTATTCGCCCAATGCCCAAAGATGGCTCAATCACTGATGGTGTAAAGACCCTTTGATGTTCTTTCTCTCTCCTTGAAGATAACCAAACACCTATTCTTCTTTATTATCACATCCTTATCAAGTCTGCAGACTCGGTACCATACCTCTCCCTGGGACTCCAAAACAGCTTTCATTTCCATGGCTTCTCTTTCATCCATAGCCTATTCAGCCATTAATATTCTAGAGGCAAAACAAAGGCTTGTCATCTTCCCTTCAAAGATGCTCAGCCCATTTAATAAATGGTTATCCTCCTGCCAGTGGATGAAAATAGAGTGTGGGATGGCACTCTACTCTATGCCAGGTTGGAAAATAAAGTTCAGTCCAAAGCCAAGTTACAAAATGTTCAACGAAAAAGTTCAGAATCATAAGTTACATATTATAGCATTGATGTTCACCTCTAATGCTTCGATCACCGCCTTCTGGTTACCCCTGAATGCAAGGCCTAGCTCCTTTTTCATTGGAGTGATAACAAGATCCTGTCATTGCATAAAGTTAGTTCTGTCAAGCTTCATAAAACGATTGACAAGTGAATATATTACATGATAGTGACTAGCAAGAAATACCTCAACTTCTCTGGTTTCAGCAAAATTTTCATGTGCCACAAGGGAAACTCCACTTTTGTCCTGATATGGAGTATATATATATATATGAAGTAATTTATCCTTAAATCCAACTACTTTAGTTTGCCATACCACATCTATTACAAACATATAGAATGAAGAAAGGGAGAGAGTACTATGATTAAGTAAACATTAGCTTTGAACGCTTGCTAGCTCTAATATTGGACACTCACCATGTGAGCCCGCAGATCATATGCAGATCTATCTGCAATACCAACACATTCAATCTGGCCATAGAAGCATTCAATCTCAGCATCCCAACAATCAGCTGCATAGTGGGCCATCTCATTTGCGAGGTGTTGTCTGAAATTCAGCTGTTCCTTATCAATACCAAGACATATTAAGAATAGATACACTCTCCCGATGAAATAGCCAAGCGTTTCATTATTGACGATACCCTGACCAATGCACCACAAATTTAGTCAGAACGATAATTGAAAAAAAATACAAGTAAATATTACTCTGCTTCTGAAAAAAACCAAAACTTAAAGTGGATATAAATCAGGCTAACCATTGAAAATGCTTCTCCAAGGGGTATCCTTCTTGCTGATTGTCCAGAAACCTGTACTTCCCCAGGGAACATAAGAAACTCCAAATTTGCAACTTTAGAAAATTTTGGGTGTGACTTGTCATCAGGATCTACAAAGTGCTCAATCTCAGCAAGTGTAAATTCACGAACTCTTAGGAGGCCTTGTCTTGGAGATATCTGTTTTTGTTGTTAATCAAAATGTCAGATTTCAGCTATTATTGCAATCTCTCCAGGCACAGCATGCTATGATAGAATGAAACATTGCATTATGAAATTGGAGGAGAAAATAAGGGAACAACAGATACAAATTGCTACTACTTTTATGATCACCTTTCCACTGCCAATTTAAATTCCACTGTATCTATCATTGCTACTAGGTGAAAAACCTCTAGTTAAAGTAGCCTATTTGTAGCAAATCTAGAGTTCAAACTTTTGAAAGCAGTGACAAGTTAAAGGATATTATTGTGGGCCATGAGGCTACTAGTCTGGAGGATGTAGTGAAGGATAAAGTGAGGTCCAAATTATACCATAACACAAGAAACTTCAAATCTCAAATATTCAACCTATGGCTGATACCAAGGAATCGCTACAGGTGCTTATTGGCACCATGAACAGCAAGTTCATCAATAAAGATCTCTTCCAACAACAAAGGCAATTCCATTGTGATCATGAAACAAATCAAAATATACACACCCACATGGCAATGCAATAGTGAATGAAGGATTTGGCATCATTTCTAAAAGCCTGACCAATTTGATCTGCAAGCAAAAGGAAGCTTACTGCCATTATAGTAGTAAAAGTCCTTAAAGTTGACAAAAATGCCTTGTGCTGTCTCAGGGCGCATGTATCTGTAAAATATCACACATCATATACACATCATAGTATCATATCATTAAAGGAAATAACAAGCAAGTTTAACTCTATATTTAAATGAGGAGGATTAATCACTGGATGTAAAATCCTCTATGGCCATTGTTAATTTTTGTTATATACCAAAACTAATACTGATCCTGGACTCAACCCCGATGGACCAATCAAGGTTTGGAACATCAGATTGAATGGATAGGGAGCAGAGAGAGGGTTTTTAGTATCTGGAGCAGTTATCCCATACTCCCTAATTTTTGCACCTAATTCTTCAGCTGAAAGATCATCTAATGCAGCAAGAACATGCTTCAATTCTGGTTCCTTCTCAGCACTGATATTAAGGTCCTTCTCAAGCTTATCCTTGCAGAAATCCTTCAGCAAATGATCAGCATGGTAACAATTCCGTGTCTTTTCATCTTTCACCATAAGGTCAGTGAATTTGTCTACATGACCAGATGCCTTCAGTACAATTTCTGGAGTCACATATGGACTATTCACCTCTAACATGTTTTCCTCCGAAACAAAATGCTGAAATAATAATCGCCATAGATCAGTGGGAGAAAGTGATAAAATTTAGACATTAAGTTGCAGGTGAAACAGGCCATGGCCCTCCAAAATAACCAGAGACCCATTATTCCTCATTCACATAATCCTGGTTGGGCGTCCAGAAACAGAAGAAAGTCTCCAACTTTAAGATTATTCATATAAATTCAATTCAGCTTACTTTTATCCATGGTAAGTTACTAACTTTGAATTGTATCAATAAAATCACCTGTTTTAATTAGGTTTTTGCTAACTAAATGAAAGAATAAAAAATTTTCTTAGGTAATCAAGTCAAAGACTAGCAGAAATTCTATCAAACTCTGACAATAAAGATCTTATTAAAATCAAAATCAAAGTTCTCTTCCCATAAAAAAAAATATCAAAGTTAGGTTACTCATAAAAATTAAATTTCATTGACCTTACTGAAATCACTAATAAGTTCAATGAGCATTCGCAAAATTTGCTCGGGAAGTAAACAAATCCAATTTCAGAGGCGAATTGCAATGTTCAGTGTTTCCGCTTTCTAAAAAGTTGATCACAGAGTAGCAATGAGGAATTAAGAAGTTAAGTTGATACTTCCACACGTGGAATTAAGAAACTAACCTGACGCCAAAATGCAAGGACGTTAGACTTAACGGCGCAGCCCGGCGGACCATAATCAAAAAGCCCAGCAACGCCGCCATATATCTTAAAAGAAGGGGTGTAGAAGAGACGCCGTTCGAGAGTATTAATAACTGCCTGACGGAAAGCATCCTTGTTAGCAAAGGCGTTGCCATTTTCGTTGCTGCTGTTGCTGAGAATAGCGATTTGGAGCCGCCGCTCGATGGAGGCCTTCTCAGATTTCAACACCTTTAAGGCTTCCATGGTGGCGTCGATGAGCTCCTTGGATGCGCCCGGCTATTTCAGCTCGGTGACGGAGTGGGCTTGCGCAGCAATCGCCGTTTGCTTCTCCGTGAGCTCTGTGAGGAGAGCGTCTTCGTTGGTCTCCATTTCGAGATGATATATATAGGATTGAAGCTTCTGTGAATTGTGTTTGACATAGAAAAATAGGAATCGATAATTTGAAAGGATAAGAAGAATATAAGAGAAAGAGGTATCGAATTGCAGCAATGGTCCTGTCAGGTTGACCGGGATATTTTCCTTGCCGGGAAAGATAGTATACAGCTATAAAATTTTGAAATTTTTTTTATAATATAATATAATATTGATTTTTCAATTTTAGTGGTTAACGTCAAGGTGTTGCTTGTTGAATGGGCTCGGTCCACAAAAACCCATTGTGCAAATAGGCCCCCGGCCCTGCGTCTTGGTCTTTCAAGTTCCAACCAATCAAAGCACAGAAAAATATTTTTTTTTTTCTTTTTTCCCCAAAAGCTAACAATAATTCAAATAAACTCGTTTCAATTATTCAAACTTCCCGTGAAACGGTTTGAGGTAAAATTCCAGAGTCACTGAAGTGTGGCAAATGAGCTTCTTCCCGCCAAAAATGGCGAATCGGCACCAGAGATCTCGGAGTACTCCGTCTCCGTCTACGAATGAGCTTTGCTTCAAGCTCAAAAGGCTCGCCTCTCGCCACGAGCAAATGAAGATAGCGTATCACGAGCTCAAGTCTCAGATCAACTCCGGTTTGCTTGAGGTGCTTTCGTAGTCTCTCTGCTGGATTTGTCTTAATCTCAACTCCCTTTTGCTTTTTAGTGCTCGATTTATAACGAAATTTGCTGATATTTGAATTTTACAGGCGGAAGAAGTGTTTGCGTCTTTGGCGATTCCGTTGATCAAACTGGTCGGTCTAAAAACTAAGGAAATGGCCGATGAAGGACGATTCACCACCATTATTGTCGATAATCATTTCTCTCAAGTAAAAAAAAAAATTTCCGTTTGACAATGAAGATTAGTTTCTTTTCGATTTTTTGTTTTTCTTAAAATTTGCGCTAAATTTTTGGCAGGGAAGCCGGAGAAATGGAGTGGAATCGGAATCATCGGATGGTAATACAAGAAGAGAGCAAAGCTATCAGATTGGTAAATTGGAGGTACGTATTTTAAGTTCTGGAAAGCAAAAAAGGAGATGAAAGACTGTAATAAATATTTAAAGTAGTTGAGAGGCTAGAATGATCTTTTGAGTTGAGGATAGCTATCACATATGCCAATTTGGAACTGATTTTGCTCTGTGTGTTAAATCATCATCTAGCACTAGTTAGTTGTTCTATGCTTCCTTTGAGTACTCTTATTGATGACTGGAATTAGAAATTTTGCTCAAGATCTTTTTGGGTGACTAATTAGAAATTTCAATTTCCAAGTGGCTTCTCATTATATAACTTGGTGTGGAGTGCAATCTGTATTTATAGTGGCTGGGAAATATTAGCTAAATTCTCATTTTATATGGTCCCAAAAACTTCCTTTGAAGACCTAGAAGATTGCAATTGGAGTTTCAGCAATGTCCTTGAAGGATCTTAAAATTGCGATTTGCGAAGCTTGGATGCATAATAGTCATAGAAAACGTCTCTTCAGATTGGCCTTGCACCTTTTTTGTTCATTCACTCAGTTTCACATTGCAGGAAGAAAGTTATGCTACTAGAGCTGCCATAGCAGGCAAAGAACTCATGGAGAAGCAACAAACAAACTTCTTACAACTAGTGCGCCTCCTTAGACAAATTGAAATCCACGTCAACTGTCGTCAAGATGACATTTTCGGGACCCTTGACAGCCACCGTGTCTCCCTCAACAAGTTCTTCCAGAAATCCGTGTCTCATATATCTGCCCTTCATAGTCAAAACCATGACATATTTCTCATGACACTGAGGCTCCTTAAAGAAATATTCAACAATGTGAATGCTATTCTGGGCTCGGTGGAGAGCGGTGTGGAGAACCTAATTCAGGGATTGGCTGAAAAGATGTGTAATCCAATGGTGGAGTATGTGATGGGCATGAAGGATGATATAAGGAATGGAACATTTGTGCGCTTATTGGCCATGGTGGAGGAGATGGAAAGAAGGATAAGAGATGGAACGCTCCAGTTAGAAGAAGCAAGGAAGAAAGTCAGGGTGGCAGAAGAGGGAAAAATTGAGGCTATATGCAAGTTAAAGACGGTAGAAGAAAGAGTGACGAGAATGAATGAACACCTTTCCCTTTCTGAAGTTGGGCTTATAAAACCTCCTACTTCACACGAGGTAAAAGTGGTTCACAGATTCATTTTAAGCATTTCTTTCCAATTTAATGAATTTATCACTCGTATGAGCTATGAACTATTGATTTTTATTGATAAAAAAAAACTATTGATTTTATGTTTTACCCTATTTGTATTGTATGGATAATCTGGATCACTTTTAATATACCATGTTATCAATAAAAGTCCTAGTATGTGTTTGTGTTATAGATTAATTCCAATAATTTGGTGGGCTATATCGCATAGCTTAAATATACAAGTACACATGAAAGCAATTCATGCTTGTAAGCTATTATTTACTCAAAAGCAATTAATCTCTGTGGGCTATTTAAGAGCTGGTTCTGGTGAAACATTAGGAATCTGGGATCAAAAAAATTTATGAGGATTTTAGTTCTAATAAAACATGCTGGAAACAATCTGTAATATCTTTTCCCTCTTCTCTGTTAAGTTATTAGGCATGGAGGAAGAGAAAACAAAAGATGACAAGCTATTATGGAAAGTACTGAAGAGGAAAAGAAAACATGAAGCAACAGCAAGCCCCATGGGACCTGAAAGGCTTCTATGCTTTGACACCAGTAGCCGGCACTGTAAGTCGGCAGGTGTAAGTCTGCCCTTCAATCACAGGCAAATTACCAAGGGTTGCACGAGAGCGCTTGATCCACGTACGCCATGCTTGAATGCTTGGATTCCTTTGGGCTTATCTCCTTCCGTGGCAATTCAACCTGCTGCTTCACGCAAGCAAATCACTCCCTGAATCCAAGCTTCAAGCTTCTCTTTTCCCCCAGCTACTAGGCTAGAAACCGTTGGACGGGGCAAAGAAGCTCTTCCTATATTCAATCAAGTAGTGAATGTGCATAATAATAGAATATAGAAACATGTTCCATTCTACTTTTAACATTCTAACTCAACATAGAAAGAGAATTTTAGTTGACTCTGTCTTGTGATCAACATATTTTCCCATATAGGAATGATTGATGGGGAATTTGGACTGTCTATGAGCATTTCTTGTTATATTTTTTGTGTTCTAAGAAAGAAAGAGAATCTTAGCATTTGCATTTGAACACAATCAATATCCCCACTGATTTGACCACTTACCACAAAGTGTTACAATATGTTTATTATTGATAACAAGTCATATTCAACTTTGCGTATTTGGGGAAGCAGAAAGATAAGTGATGTTGAAAGTACAGCGTACACTAAATGCTTGCAAGTATCTGACATTTTATATTTTTTCCCCCTTTATTTAGGTTATTAGAATTCAAAAGTGAAGAATTCTTACATAAATTTAGGGGTAAACATTATTCGGTTCAAATCGAATAAATCGAATTGAACCGTCTTAATTCGGTAATTCGATTATGTTTTTAAGATAATTCGGTTTAGTTTGATTTTATATTATAAAAATTTCAGTTATTTCCGTTCGATTTGGTTTTAAAGAGAAAAAAATTGGTTAAACTAAACTGAATAGTTTTATTAATTTTTGAATTGATTTATTTTTATGAGAAATTTATGAAATATATATAATTTTCTATATATATAAATTGTTTAATTTCATTGATTAATGGTTATTGTGTTCAAACTAAAGTTAAAATCAGACCAAATAACTTGAAAATCAAATCTAAATTAAAAAATAATAAAAAATAAAACCGATATGTTTGAACCGAGCTGAACTGAAATAGAGTGATTCTATTCGATTCGATTTTTCATCAATTTCAGTTCAGTTTGATTTTTAAAATATGTAATTCAGTTTTCATAATTTGATTCGGTTTGGTTTGGTTCGGTTTGAATCGAATGTTCACCCCTACATAAATTTGATCTAAAGATATAAATATATAAAATTTATACATAATAAATGAATTCCATTATATATTTTATATTTTAAATTTATAACAAAATGAGTCTATATGAGAAAAATCCAAAAAAATCTATACTCATCCCTAAGAAAAGAAAAATATGATATATGCTTTTTTTTTTTAAAGACATTTAATAAAATAAATCGAACTTTATCAATTACAGCCCTCCATAAATTAGAAAAGCTCTACTCGAAAATAAAGTCACTTGAAACTGTTTTCACTAATAACAAAGATATAATAGAAGATGTTTTTTGATGTTTTTAAAAAATTCACATGATTGAAAACTAAAAATGTCTATATTCTTATATGCATCATATCTGAAAATTTTTTAATATAATTAATTTAATTATTAAGCATGAGAACTCTTCTTATATTAATTAGCATTAACTTCATTTGAGAATAAAAATTTTCAAAAAATTTTAAATATATTATGGAGAATGCTTCTTTAAAATAGTAAAAAGAATATTATACTTTTTTTTACATGGGTTACTATGACTATGCAATAACAAGCCCAACCCAGCCCAAACTGATTCTCACGCGCTTTACCATCTCCTCGGGTCGGTTAGTAACCGCCATATTATGATCGCGCGGGCTACTTCTACAGCGCGGCAATATACGTTTGTAGACCATTATTCCCCTGAAACCCTAATTTAAAAATAATAGTAATAATCAGCTAGCACTCGAAAGTCCAAACAGATTGAAATTTGCTTTCTGTAAGTGCAAGTTTATGCTTCTTTTCATCTGAGCAGAGCCAATTCCTGCTACGTTTTCGTTGCATTTTGCTTTTCTTTAATTTTCTTTAGCCTGAATTTTTTTTAGGTGTCATTATGGTTGGGATTTTTGCTAAAATAATTTTTTTTTGTTGGTTTGTTTCATGAATAAATTTTATTAATTTTTTCTCTGGTTCAAGTTGATTCATTTATTTCAGATGTTTTAACAAAAAAAATGTTGTAATTGTGCATTAATGTAAAGTATTTTGACTATTATTTGATTTGAATCGTTTGCCTTTGAATTTTGTTGCTTAAAGATGCTGATCCTAGGTATTTTATTTATACGTTGATTGAATTCTTTAATGCATAAAAGACGGTTAAATATTTCTCAATGTTCTGCTTGTTGATTATTCAATTTTAGTACTTCATTTTGGTGGTTAATGTTAGATGATATCGGATTGCTTAATGCTATCTCTTAGGATGCTTTAAGTTTTGATATCCTTTAAATAATCTAGGTAATAATGCGGTGACTACTGAAGGATATTGAATTAATGTTATTATTATACATGTTAAGGAAGAAGTAATTTTGTTCTTGGACCATAATATTTGATGATAGAGATTGTAAAGGCAAGTGTTGTGTGTTTGGTGTTCGGAAAATGTTGATTGCTGGAGTTTGCTTATGAAAGATCTATCTATCCCTATTTTTGGATTTTTCTCTCCTTTCTCATATATGATAAAATTAGATCATTTTATGTGGAAGGAAGACTTAATTTTTTATCAATTTTTTTATAATTTTTTGCAGGGAGGTAATTTATGGATGGTTTGGATTTATCAATTGTGCACAATGAAAGTCATTGCAAAGTCTAGCTTAGTTATATTTGATAAATATATCCTTTATAGAATATTATTTGCCTTTTTAATTTTTTTATGTGGGTTAATTTAGAGCAGCATGCTCTATATGAAGATGTACTTATGCATAGGCATGAACAGGCAAATTCTTATCTTTTTTGCTGTACTGTTACAGGCTTCTTGATTTCAGAAGCAATCTTTCTAGTGCCTCTTGTCCAAGAATCTTATCTGTGTCACTTGAAGTGATGGTACGAATGATTTACGTTTTCTTCTTTCTTTTTTTTCTTTTCCCTGTGCAATGTAACTCTTTAAAAGAATTAGTTTAGCAAACACGGCACATGGTAGGTTTGTGTTAGCTAAAGATGAAGATATTGTTTCCCTTGACAACTTCGTAATGGTGACAATGTAAATATCTATTCAATATCGGAATTATATATGGTCAAAATGCATATTTAAGATGGATTAACTTTTGCACTTGCTATATGTTCTTCTTGTGCTTGGTATTTTAGGCACTTCAGGCATTGTTCCCTAAGCAAGAATGGCCACACTTATCTCAATCAGCAGCTTGTTTATGTTAAAATCCCAACAGAAAATTTTGGTCTGGGCATAGTACTTTTTTAACCAATGTGTTGTTGGTTCTAAACTTTGAATGCTGCTGGATGCATCTTTTGTTATAATATCATTTGCATTGCATGAGTCAGGTTGGGCCTTTTCTTTAAAAAATAAATGTGCTACCTCTGCTGTCTTTGGTTTCTTTAGTATGTTATCCATGCATGGGCTTAATTTTCCTGGATAATATGGATTATGTTGATATCTTTATCATTTTGTAATCCACTGTCTTCTCAATTGTAATCAATCGTTCAATTCCATCCCACATCCCCATCTCCCCCCCCAACAAAAGAAAAAAAGAAGAAAAAGAAAAAAACCTCCACCCTTCAGAAAAAGGGAGACAGAGAGAGATGTATACAAATGTTTTATTATTCTTGTAGGACTATGTCAATGACAATATTGGATGTTGAGTGAAAGATTGGTAGTAGCCATGGTATTTGGTTTCTTGGAGAGTTGTTCTGATTTTTCTTTCAACATTTGGCATAAGCTAAAATGGGTTACAGAAGAGAAATTGTTATTTTGTTAATTTTCACCCTTTAAGAGAGAGAGAGAGAGAGTGTATGTGACTGATTTATTATTCTTATAGGACTATCTTATTCACCATTTAGGTAGAAGGTTGGTAGTAAAGACGCATACCTGGTTTCTCAGAGAGTGCTGATTTTTCCCCTACTTCTAGCACACCTCTGTTCATATAACACGAATAACAAGGGGAAGACCGGAGATTGTTATGTAGTTAATTTGCTTTTATTTCTATGTGCAGGCTGCTAAGCTTCTTGCAAACTTGATTGTGATGGGCTCTGGAATCTTGGCTAGGGCATTTGTCCAAGGATACCGTCAGGCACTTGCAAGTATGGTTTTCTTGCTAACAAAGCCTTGAGGGATATGTATACAGTGCAAAGTTCATTTTTGGTCAATTGGCTTAAATCTCCTAGCATTCTTTGATTTGCAAGTTGACTTCGTGATCAATTGTAGATGCTTCCAAATCTGGTGTTGCCCAAGAAACAGTGCAGAATATTAGGAGAGCAAGCAAAATCATGGCTGAACCAGAAGCAAGGCAGATTCTAGGCGTCAGTGAGCATTCAACATGGGAGGAAATCTTACAGGTATACATTATAAAGGTGGCTCCCTATTAAAGGATATCCATGATGGAAAATGATATTTAATTGTTGGTAGATATTATTCGAGTTTAACTGTAATTGCAATATTGCATCTTCATCGAACCTCTTAATGAATAATGTTTATTAATCAAATTGCATATTAAAATAGTAAATAATTTTGCAAAGTATATAACCCTACAAAACTTATATGTAAATCATTAATAATAAAAATAGAACTTGTAAAAATTTTATAAATTAGTGGATGTTAAATATGAACACCCCGTTTGCTTCAAATAAGTTAAAAATATAAAATTCATTTTAAGTGAATTTTAGTTAAAATTCACTTGGAAATGAATTCTTTCGTTTGGTATGATTTTATAATTGAAGTTCTTTGATCCATATTTCTTAAAATATCCTTGATAACAAAAAGAAAAAAAATCTTATTTCCTAAACATTGTATTTGATAAACTTAATCCTTATCATATAATTTAAATTAAGTTATTTTTATTTTTAGAATATCCTTAATATAATTTTTTTTGCAATGAATTAGTTTATTTTAATTATACGTTTCAAAATATTTATTTTAAATTTTGAGAGAGAGAGAGAGAGAGAGAGAGAATATGTGGGAAAGACATAAATGTGATAGTTTAAAAAATGTGATTGTCTTAATTTTGTGGAATTCATTTGAAATTGTGCATATTTTGATAGGAATTGAGTTTAGCTATATTTAATTCCTTAGAATTAAATTTGTGGAATTGAAATCAACATTTTTTCAAACTAAACATGCAAAACATTTGTGGAATTTGTTTGAACCAAATGGGGTGGAAATATTATTCACAAAATCAATTCCGAAGAAAACTATAAAATGATACGTGATTATTGTACAAAGAATGTAAAATGTTGTGGATGAGGGATTAGTTGCAACCTTATTTTGATCCTTTGTCAATAGCAGTAGGGTCATATCTTTTAATGGAGTACTGATGATATGTTAATGGTTACTGGAATGTAGAAGTATGATAACTTATTTGAGAGGAATGCCAAGAATGGGAGCTTTTACCTGCAATCAAAAGTTCATAGAGCTAAGGAATGCTTAGAAGCAGCATACCAGAAGAAAGGTCAGGAGGCTAATAATGCATGAGTTCATCAAGTTTTTCTGCACTTCAAAAAATTTTCATTGATTTGCTGTGGCATCTACACAACCTTTTTTGATCTCCTAGAATTATCATAGATATCAAATTTCTTTTTAACCTCCAGGGATTGAATGTAAATTTAGTAGGTACTAGTTGAATATTTTATTTTACTTTAACATGAATCCTGAATGATATGTATGCCAAATTCTAAATCTTTATTGATTTGGTTGTAATCCCATTGATGGAATAAAAATTTGAACACTGGAATGTTTCTGAGATGATTTTGAGTTCATCTTCATAGAAAAAGAATTCCAGAGTTGTATCCCTTCTATGTTTGGTACGATTTTAGGACGAATGAGTGAGTGGATCATACACAGAAACAGTGTTATTAAAGGCGCTCAGAGGCGCCGGGCGAGACGCCAGGAGAGGCAAGACGACCCTCTAGCGCCTCGCCTGGCTCCACTTGACCTGGGTTGCATGAGGTGACCACTTGGGAGAGACAGACGCAGGGCGTGAGGCGAGGGAGGCGACGCCTCTGTTACATAATGTTTATTTTTTTATTTTTTATTCATTCTTTAAACTGCAAGAGTTAAAAACCCTACAGATGAGACTCTCATTTCACCCCATGACTCCACGACTGCTTGAAAAAGGGAAAGAAGAACAACCCAAGGAGTAAGGTATGTCTCTCTCTCATCCTTCCTCTCCTTCTCTCCTCTGCTTCCTCCTTCCTCTCTCTCCTCTCCTCTCTTTCTTCAATTCTTCCCTTCTCTCAAGTTTGTCGCAACACTCATGTTTTTCTTCTTTTCTTTTTAACTTTTTTTTTTCTCCTCTCCTCCTCCTTTTTTCTTCTTCTATTCTTTCTTCTCTCACAGTCACGCCGTTTTTAATCCATCTGCAGCACTTATTTTCCTGCATTCTTTCTCTCTTTTTACTTTTTTTTTCTTCTCTTCTCTCCTCCTCCTCTCTTCTTCTATTCTTTCTTCTCTAACACGCCATTTTTAATCCATTTGCAACACTTATTTTCCTGCATTCTTTTTGCCTTGTTACTTTTTTATTTTTCCCTTCTCTTCTCTCCTCCTCCTCTCTTCTTCTATGCTTTCTTCTCTCACAATCACGCCATTTATAATTACCCAGCAGCAGCATTTTTTTTTCTTTTTTAATTTATTGTTTCATTGTTTATTATATGGGCATTGTGATATGTATTTTTTAGATGAATATTGTCAATTTTGATATACTTTTTATCAAATGAGTATTGTGATATGTTAGATTAAGGTGTGTATTTGCAAATGATTATTTAATTTTGAAATTAAGTCCTATTAATTGGAGACTTAGAGCATGAGTAATTGTCGATTGTGATATGTTTTTTATTAAATGGGTATTGTAATATGTTAGATTGGGGTGTGTTATCTATTTGCAAATGGTTACTTATTTTTAAATGGTTGATGTTCTATTAATTGGAGGTGTGATATGCTTTTTAATATGCTTTTTTACTTCTTAAACTAGTTAAAAGGTATGAATTTTTATAATATATATATATATGTGTGTGTGTGTTATAGCGCTTCGCATCAAAAAGGCTCTCGTCTCACCTCTCGTTTCTCGCCTAAGGTCATAGGCTAACCTATCGTTTTAGTGTCGCTTTTCGCCTTAATAATATTGTATAAAAAAAATGTTATATTTTTTTCATGGTTCTATCATTCCTTGAATTCAGTACAAAATGCATCGTATGTGAAGCATGAGCTTGACAATGGAAAGGAAAATGAAAAGCAAAAGGGATAATACCGCACTTTCTTTCAGTTGTCTTGCCCCCAGTTTTAGGCTTTAAACCTGCAATCGTTGCTGGGTTTGATAATCTCTACTTTTGGGCTAGATCGTTGCTAACTGGATGGGATTCTGTGGGCAGCCCATTTATTTTCTTATTATTTTTTTTTTAAAAAATGGAATTTTACTGATTTATCTTATAATAATTTTGTTATCACTTTTTTTTGGGACACTTAATGTATTAAAAGATAAAATTGAATTTTTTAAAAAAAAATTGAAAACTAAATAATTAAAATATAAAAAAGAATAAAATAATTATGATAAAAAATAAATAAAATTCGATTTAATTTGAGATTCAATTTGAACTCAAATAAGCTCACGGGATGTCCTTTTCTTTATGAATCCTCTTCCTTTGCTTTGCTTGCAAAAATTCTCTCGCACCTTAGCAAATCCTTCCTCTCTCGCTATTTTCTTTAATAACCATCAAAATCTGCTTTTGCCTTTTTTTCCCCCTTCATGTTTTTAACCATTTCTACAATTTCTCTTCCACCTCACTCTTCCTTTTAAAAAAATGATTCTATAATTCAACTCAAATTAAATAGCGGTGACCTCTGACTACAAGCATGTTTGCCACTCTGAAATTTAGTAATTGAGGTGCACGTGGTGTAAAGTGTTTATGAAATCGAAGCAAAATTTGGATAATGGGAACACTTTTAGCTTTTAAGGCAAATCTGAGTTCTTATTCTTTGCTTCATATCGACAAAGAAGAAAGAAAAGCACCATTAAAAGTAGCACTTGGGAGCTTCCAAATTGATTTAAAGTTTAACTTAAATTACAGTTCAAGAATATGGTCCCGACGGGCAACATTAGTCTCCAACAGCCGAAAAGTTTGACGCTAGAAAAGACATCTGCTGTAAGAGGCGCCGCCACGGCGGCCCAACTCATAGTTGGATCCACGTTTTAACTACCCGACGACTCCTGCATGCGTTCTAACAACCAATCATACTGCTCCACCACTCTCTTCAACTTACATCTCAAATTGACACAGATTTTTTTTTTTTTTTTTTACTTCTAGAATAATTGTATGAAATTGAATATATTATTTCGTGAAAGTTAAATTAAATATTTATATTGAGTCATATATTTATTTTTTTAATTACAAATATAATTTTAATTAAAGTTATCAAAATTATGTTAATATAAAAATAAAATTATATTAGATTTAAATATTAAATTTTAATTGATTTGATTTTAACCCACTCAACTTAAATAATTCGTAACTTATTTTAATATGCATATAATTTAAACCCAAACATTCAAAATTGATAACACAATTGAGAGTCAACAAGGCGATTTGAATTAATCTATATAAAATTGACTCATTTGGATTAATTTAAATTTTAATTTGAAAATTAAATTAATGAATATCAAATTAACATTTTAATCCAAAATATATGCTATCAGCAAATTAATGCCTACCAAGCAGAAATTTTTCTACATATTAATTAACTTATTCTAAAACTTAAATGACTCGATTCAATTCATTTAAATATAAATAAATAAATAAATAAAAATTTTAATATTTTCTTGTTTATATATTTTTGAAAAACATTTTAATAAATAATAAAATATTTTGGCTTTCCTACTGCAAAGAAAGTTGGAACTATATCTAAAAAAAAAAGGGGGAAATCCCTTTAATGAAAATTAATTAGGTGAAATATGGATGGACGACCAATACACTAATGTGGGATACATAATACGTTGTGCGGGGAGCATATATATGATTATATATAGATAGATAAGTGCAAATTAAAGTTGAAACATGGAAATTAATTTCCAACCACGAAGCCTATTGTTTGTAAGGCAACCTTACGTACATTGAAGTGGATTCATCCACAACATCGGACTCAATCTTTTGCCTCAGACATAAAACATGTTCACACCTCAATTTCATACCCCCCCAAACTTTATAATTTTTTTTTTTTTATTGATTTCATTTGGAATAAGCTATTTATAAGAATAATTCAAAATAATAAAAATCTTTCTTTTTTTTCACAAAATGTGGAAACCATTATTGAAAGCTAGAATTTGGATGTTGGGATGGTAGGTTCTTGTCCATTTCTTGGTTTTTTTTTTTTTTCTTTGTCGCTTGTCATATATATATATATATATATATATATATATATATATATATATATATATATATATATATATATATAATTGAAAAAGCATATGCCACGTGTAGATTTTATATTATAGATTTCAAATAACTTTTCTTCATTTAGAAGTGAACGGTGCCGAAAACTCTTGTGCAATCTTAAAGAACTTGACTACTATCTCTTAAAGCAATGGATTCAGCTGAAAAGATACATTCTCCACTGAAAGAAAATGAGAAGATATGCGGTGTGATTTGATTGTCCATCGAGTAGCCGCTTTCGGTTTTTATTTAATTTGAGAAAATTTTGTTAAATATCATTTAATTATGTACTCTACATATTCTTTTCAATATATACATGAGAGTAAGTCCTTAAAATAATATAGAAAAAAATAATTTTAATTCACATAAATTATTCTAAAAATATGTCTAATTGTAAGTAAAAAAAATTAAATCTTATTTGATTTAATTATTGAACTATTTCTATTAGTCAATAACTGATACTGCTGATTTATATTTGGTTTTTGATGAAACTTTGGCTTTGCATTTAGAGTGATTATTCAATCTCATAATCATATATTGATTTTCAAATAGTTTATTTTTTACTCATTTGATCCATGCAAAACCCGTGAAATTAATAATTAGTAATATAATATTTTATTTTTAATTTAAAATTCAATATATAGTTTGGTAGAAAAGAAAACAAATCGAACGATCTTAATTAGATCTGAAAATGGATTTCCCAACTATACATGGTCAAAGCCCAAATGTAAACCATCCATTTTTTCCAAAAGTCAGCCGTCTAATATCAGAATTTGGAAGGGCTGACTATTTCACATAACGCGTAAATGCCATACTCACATTTTGTCCTTAGCGATTTATATTTCGGCTTCGCCAACCCAGCCGATTTTCATGACAATTTGGTTTTCTCATTTTCACACCAATCTTTGTCTATATGAGTTCATTTCATTTTCGCACTCATCATCTACTCCTTCGGAAATTTATATATAGAATACTCCACCTATATATGCACGTATTTGAAATTAATTATTTTGTCCACTAAATTATCCATTACAAAGTGTTATTATAGCTCATGAGTGTGGCTTGATCAGTGGCCAGCTTCTTGACGGCAATAGGAATGGGAGGTATTATTTCAGGTAAAGGTTGCTTTTGGGTTCGCATTAGCTTTTAAAGAAAGACGGATTCCATTCAAACGTAAGCCTTGGAGCAGTCACAAGCCAAAGAAGCAGAGGTAGAAGGTTTCTCTAATCAATATCATCATCGTAGTATATATCTTCGTACTTATATATATATATGTAGAATGGCTTCATTATTGTTGCACCATTTCTGTGAGGTTATTTTCTATTTCTCCATTCTATGTAAAACTCAAGCACAAGAGCAATATAAGCCTTTTTTTTGCAGGAACTAAAATCAACAAACAATACCAGTTGATTACCCCAGATGGGAAAGAGGATCGACAAGCAAGAAAATTAACTAAATAACCCCAAAAAGGGAAAAAGGAAATCAAAAGAGGAAAAGAGAAAAACAAGCAAGTGGAAGAGGGGAAAAACGTCATGATCATAACCCGAAAGTTCAACAGTTTCTCTCTAGTTAGCTATCTCCTCAAATAGTAAAACTTTTCTGCCTACACGTACTAGTCTCTTCCGTGTTTAGAATCAAAGTTCATCCAATTTGTAGGAGGATGATTAGAATGAGAGTAAGGACTCCCAAACTGCATTGAAAATCTTACGAGTTCATCTTGTTGATGAGAAGGTACGGATGATGAAGATGAAGATGTAGATGATGACGTCCGCGAAAGAAATGGCTGATCTCTACCATAAGGATCAGCAGGCACAGCATTGCCATAGTTCCCACCTGGAAACATAAACTGTGGGTATTGAAGACTACTTGAGTATGCTTCTTGTTGTGTTTGTGGAGGACGAGGAGGAGCAATAACTCGATTACTCATTTGTTCAGTGCCAGCATGCAAACCTCGGCGATTAGTCAAAAAACCTAATTCGCTTGTGCCTTGAACTCTTTCAGGGAAGTTAAGTTTAGCTTTACTTCCTTTAAACCTAAGAGCAGCTTCGTCGTAGGCAAGTGCTGCAGCTTCGGCGTTATCAAAAGTACCGAGCCATACTCGAGCTGCCTTCTTTGGATCCCGGATCTCGGCAGCCCATTTGCCCCATGGTCGCTGCCTCACTCCTCTATAGTGTCTTCTCCTCGTGTTCCCTTCAAAAGGCATTAGAATTTCAGTGAGGTACTTGCCATATCTCCTTCCGACAGTATATACTTGTTTGTTTGGCAAGAAACTTGGTGGAATAGATTAGGGTCAAGAAATTATAGAAAAAATACTCGCATAATTACTAAATAATTTGAATAATTTCTAATGAACTAAAAGTTGCAACTATATTGAAAGAGATTATGAGCAAACTAGATAGAGAAAATGAAAGGGACTACAAATTGAGTTTGAAACACTTAAAATCACATAAAACAATGCAACATACCAGGTGTTCTTGTTATCATCATGACACCATCAGTACGAATTAAAGAAAAAATTTAAGAGATTGGAGGGAATTATCAAACAATAAAAAAGTTACATAATATAAGTATGTGTATACCTTGATCTTGAACTGGCTGCTGCGGTTGATCATGCCCTTGTGTGGTTGATTGCTGTGTTGTTAATGGATTTTCATGAACTTGAAGAGGATTATTGTGGGTATTTCCAATAACTTGAGATAGGACTGCAACCATTGCATTCATGTCTTGTTGAGATCGAGCTGAGTAGATTGGGAAGATGTGATCTTCCTCTTTCTCCTCCGGTTCATCGAATGGAAGGGGCCTCTTCCCATGATTTGGATCCACTTTGGTATTTAGAGCATGCAAGCAAGAAATGAGAGTAATTTCTCTGGCTAGAAATTTTTCCGCTTCTTGCTTTAATTACGAGTGTATATATACCATATCAAGACAAAGAGGCGTGGGTTAATCATCAGCATCAAGATCAAGACGAGGTATAGATAGATAAGAGAGGAGAACATAAATTAATTAAGAGGAGAAGAAGAAGAAGAAGAAGGAGGAGGAAGAGGAGGAGGAGGAGAAGATAGGGTTTTGTGAGGTATAACGAAGGACTTTATATATGTAGATATAAATCTGGCATAGAGTGAACAAAAGTCAATGCAGCTGCAGATTTTTTATCTTTGAAAATTTAATAGAAGCATAATTAGCCGGGTATAATTGATGGACTCTGAATCAGGAGACAACTTTCTTTTTTTCTTATTATAAAAGTAAATATTTTTATAATATATAAATAACTAGACTCGAATTTAAGATGTTTTGCTCTTTACATTTTAAAAGTAGATAAAAATCAATCAAATTATCTCTTAATTAGCTGCGGTTATAGTACTATTGTTACTGTTTGAGAAATTAGTAAGTATATTCAGTGCATAAGTATCATCTCCCATAATGATGTGAAATTTATTTTTTATATTATAAATAGGGCTCACATTTTTATGAGAGATGGAGTACTAATTTTATGTGCATCAAGGGTAATTTATAAATTTTCATTATTTTCTAGTTGATTTTTTAAAAATAATTTTATAATATTTTTAAATTATAATTCGAAAATAGGTGTATCACCCTTTTCGAATTAGTATTTAAGTTGTCTATAAAATTATAAAACATCAAATTTGAACCTCAATTAAAATTAAATAATAAAAATTAAATGCATGTTAATAATTTAATATAATTAGATACATTTATATCTTACTATTTCTTTTGAGAATATCTTAATATATTGACTGGTTTATATTTATTTTCTACGAATGTTTATAATATAAAAAATTAAATAATTATGTAAATTCTTTTTCATTCAAATTTTCTTTTATCTGTCTTATGAAAATTTTGGCTTATTTTTCAATGCAATATTCGTAACTTGTATATTTGATTTCAAATGTATACTTAATATTGGAAATAATCAAAATGAGTTTCATGCAAATTTAATTAAGAATTGATTGCGCACGTTTTTAGCTATAATAGTGATCTCACTATTATTGAAACAGCTTAAATCTAACTCCTTTAGAATTAATTTTTAAATTTTTATAAAAAAAATTCCAAATTTATTTCGAGGAATATATATATATATATATATATATATATATATATATATATATATATATATATATATATATATATATATATATTATTAAACTAATACTTAATATAAAGTATTCAATAAAATCACTCCAGGTTTTTCTCTTTAGTTTCTCTTTCGCTATTTCTCTTGGAATCATTGAGTTTTTAGATTTTCAAAGGCGTCCCCTACCCTTTGAGGATGGGGAAAGCGATGGTGATCCCCAATCAACTGAAGTTTAACCTTCCATCACCTGGACTGGCAGTTTATAGTGGTTTTGACTCTAATTTTGCAAACTGGACTTTAAATAAAGAGTAATTTTAGAAGATGACTTGCCTTTGTGGTCAAGGTCCTTACTTTCTTTATGTTGTGGTTCCATCGATCTGGTAATGGTGTTCAGTTTGGGTTTAAGGATCGGCTTACTTTGTGGTAGAGTTGAGTTGTGTTCATGGAGGAAACTGAAGTTCGGTGCTGTTTGGGTGAGTTGCTGAGCGTTGATGCTCCTTGTGTTGCTGGCGGTGTTATTGGTTTCAATCGTGGCTCAATATATCTGGTAGTGGCAAGTCTGAGGTGGTCAGCAATGTGCTTCATCTGAATATTTTTCGTCTCTATTCTTATGATGCCTAGGTTGGGATAAATTGATTTTGTGGATTTGATTTGGTAGAATTGATTTGATTCGCTATGGATTGGGTTGACTAGTTTTCTTAGGCTTATTTCTAGCCTTCTAATATAAGCTTTGTTTTTTTTTTTTTTTTTTATTAAACTTAAAATGTATATTTTAACTTTTATGAGCATGTTAAAAGAATATATATATATATATATATATATATATATAAATAAGAAGTATCCAATATATATTTTTAATATAATTAATGTGAAACATAGTGGGTCCGGGTCCGGGTCCGGGTCCGGGTGCCCCACTTCCATAAGAGGGAGTGAATCCGCCAGTGATGGCTATGGATATTGTTCCCAAAAATTTTATCTACATTAAGCTGTGGATAAACATTGTTTCGGTAAGAAGATAACTGCAATCTCCAATCCTACTCTCTTCAAACCTCTATTTTTCCTTATCCTTCATCTTATCCTAAAAACGTCAATGTCAAAGTGACGATGCTCGATTAATAAAAAATTATTAATATATATTTAAATATTATAAAATATAATATTATAGATTAATTAAGTATATATTCAGGTGTAGAAAAATATTTTCTTCAAAGTAATCCTATTTATTAATAAGTTTTAACACAATTAATTTTAAAATTATAAAATCTTAAATTTAATTTTTAATTAAAGCTAAATAAATAAATAAATAAATAATTGATCCTTCATGTCCCCAGTTTCTTAGAAAGAGGATATGGTATGGATTGAGATTTTAGATGCTCTCAAATTAACAACACGTAAAAGAGAATCATGCATAAAATATCATGATATTTATATTTATTTATCGTTGAATTTCCATATTATTTTGTTTAATTATTTATGTATATTTTTATTTTTCAAAATGGAATATTCAAATGATATGTACATTTTCTGCATTTACTTTAATAACAATACTTTGAACCGAGCAGCACCGCTCTTTCTGTTGAGGAAGATGGTGATATACCTTTTGTCTTTTTCAGTTTGAAAAAGGACTACATTTGAGTGTTGTGCGTGCAATACAGTTCTGAATTAAAGAAGGCAAAATTTGAATCATTGAGAACAATTTAATTAGATGTTTAATTTTAATTACTTATGGATGGAAACTGAGCCTGCATATTCAACAGCAATTAAAATTGAATAGATTCTACGATAAGCCAAAGGGACTCCGTCTCTCACCCTCTAACATTTTTCTTCCTTGTTCGAAAATGCAAAATTCATTTTACTCTCTCCTCATTGGAGCTTGACTTGGTTGTTTTGTCACATCACGTACAAAGTGAAAGACCAAATAAATAATACGACATTGTTCAAAGTCTTGGCACTCCACTAACTTGATGTCTTCGTCAAAGTAGCAATTTTTGCATAAATCTGTTTTATTTCTCACTCTCTCTGCTCCGTATGATCCAGTTTTACCACACCCATATTTACATGCTCAAGTTTCCCAACAAGAAAGGGAGAAAAGAATTAGAAAAAAAAAAAAAAAGGATTAATTGAGTTGGGCCTACTAGAGGAGAGAAGAAAATTGGAACTGCATGACTCTCTGTAGGCCCATAAAAAAAACTCGCCCTAGTTTGGGAGGCAAGGGAAAAAATATTGAATTTGACTCGCCCTAGTATGGGAAGAATATTGATTTCAACTTGGAAGAATATTGATTTCAACTTCTAAGACTTGCAACCCAAGATTAGTTTTGAAAATGAGGAAAAAGTTGGTTTTACTCTTCTTTTCATCATATATCAAACTTTCTTCCGAAAAAAATTAATTTAGTCTACTCTGCAAATAGAAAATTGAGGAAAACAAGACAACAAAGGCAAAATAATTTGTAGGAGACTTCACAAAGTCGCATCCGAAGCTGAGAGAGGAGGGGACCAAGCTATCTAACATCTATCAATTTCTTGTTTTGACCAAAAATTAATTAATAAGAACGTTCAACAGACTTGACTAAGGGAACAAAAGGAACAGTGTGGAAGAGAAAGAAGCAGATCATTTTCAAACTGAACAATGAATCTCACATTAGGTCAAAAAGAAGAAATATTTGGGCAACAAATCGCCTAAAGGTATCAATACAACCAAGTAAAACAATCAAAAGACGGCATTACAATTCTGACTTCTTCACAGTTTTATTCCACTTTGCAAGATATGCATGGCCACTTTAGTTCCACCTCAATCCTTCCATAGCTGGCTTGAATGCATTGCATTTTCAGCTATTCTTCCGTAACTTTATTCCAAATGTAAGAAGTCTTCATTGATCTGTCCAAACCTTGTTCCGAGCCAGGAAGAGCCACCGTTCCAAGCTGGAAACAATGTAAAATTTGTCCAGCCCTTACGAATATCACAAAGGATGGTGCGGCTAACCCAAGCCCATTGGCATGAGGTTTTGTTGACTTCATAAATCTGTAAGAATGCATATGTTACCTCTTCCAGTAAGATGAATGAGGCCTCATTACCTACAAACCATGACTGCATTTATGTACAACTTCTTTACAAAATTAAAAATTTGGTTGAATATCCCTGGATCGCATGTAGGTTGAAAATTGAGTAGGTAGTTCAGCTAGAAGCGCTTGAACAACAGAAATTTGTCCACCTGCGAATATTACAGGTGTTACCAACAAACTAAAAATAATCACTTAACCTTTTATTTATCACAATAGCAAATTTTCTTACTTTGTACACTCCGGAATGGTACAAACTGAACTATATCACGTGAAGCAACACGTCCAGTAGAACTTTCGAGTCTCTCTCCTTTGTCAGCATCCAAAATCTATGCAACAGTTAAAACTTCAGAAATTTGGAGGAATTCAATAAGACAATTGAGGTTTCTACCCTAGCATCTAGAATGTAAAGGAATTATTAGTACTTCTATAATCACGTATTCTGGCATAGAAAGAAGTATAAACGTGAATTGCACCTCCATTTCTTTGAAGTCAGCTCCTCCAACTCCAACAATAAGGATTGATAACGGTAGGTCAGATGCCTTCACTATAGCATCTTTGGTTTCTTGGAGATCTGTTACAACTCCATCCTAAGATATTCAACAAATTTCAGCAAAGAATTGGTATAACATAAATTTAACACAATGAAAAGGTTATTCTTCAAAGATATAATAGTAGAAAATTGCAGACTGCTACAAAATTACATCCTATTAGAGTAAGAAATTACTGCTAAATGGTGACGCAAGCCATAAAATTGATAATTATGTTAGCCAAAGTGATTACAATACAAGGACAAATTATCAAGATTTCCAGTTTGATTCTTACCGTAATTATTAACAAAACAAAGTATTTTTTCCCTCCATTTGCAAGAGACTGGCTAGCAATTAGTGCAGCAGTGCTTATCACAGGACCAAAAAGCGTTGGACCCGCTAAAGAAACATTCAAAAGGGCACTTGTATATGCCATCATAATTCCTTGGATTCCTTCAACCTGAGAGATATAGATGCTTAATAAATAGCCGTTCTGTGAGTACAAGTAGGAAAATTAAGTATAATAAAACAAGTTCTAGGTATTTCACCTCACAGTGACTATTGCTTCCATTCAAGTTAAAACAATGAGACACTGGACCATCAATTGGCCGTGCCCCAAATCCCCAGGCAGGGAAGTGCTTGTCTGAATCATAAAACTGCAACACTTCTCCAACTTCTACAATTGCCTGAAATACAAATTGGCAATGTTGAGTTTGTGGCTCATATTTAAAGAAGATATTGTACACCGAAAGCTCCATGCAAAGGTGGGGAATGGGGTGGTTTTGCATGAAGGGGCAAAGACATTTTAATAAAAAGAGGTGTTTCATAATTTCAGCTTTTCCTTACACTTCTACATAAAGAAAAAATCCTTTGCTTTGTAGGGTAATTGTAATTTTCTCTTTCACAAACACACATATATATGCATACAAGTGCTTTATGGACTTGCACACATTGCTGAGACCTGTAAAACTTTTTTCTCATTATTTTCCCTATCCATTTGAGCGTTTGTATGTACCAAGTAGTAACACGTGTCCATTAATGATAGTGATTAAGAACATTAAATATGGAAGACAAGATTTCTCACTTGCTGGTATGCATTTAACCGTCCTGAAGGATCAAGATAATGCAAGGAATCAGGGAGGCGGGGATTTCCATTTGAAGCTGAAAGACGAAAAATGAAAGGCATGATAACATGTTAGGGTACCTATAACCCACTGTTGTCTACCAATGATGATGAAACATAGAAAAGGGGAAGAGGGAAATGGGAAATGATATATAGGAATACAGTAGTGATGACTGTTAAATAAAGAAGGAAAACCTTAATAATAATATAATAAAACACCTAAAGATCATGATCATATGTTGTATTAAAAGGCCTTAGAACTTCCTCCTGCTTTAATGTCACAAAAAAACAAATAGCTAGAGATCTTTGGCTTATAAACAAGCTAAACTTCTTTTCATCTGCAAGTAGATTATACTTTTGCAACACTGATCATAATATATGTAAAGAGAATGGTATGATCAAGTGGTCTAGTTGAATAAATAAATTTCTACAAATCATTACAAGGCACATACGTGAGTAACAACAACATAATGCCCTTTTCTGGTTTATGTTGAAACTTGAAAATCAAGAAAGGAAATATGATGAATCTCACAGATCTGCTATGATGTGTGAACTCACAAATAGAAACACAATAACAAATGTTAAATATAATTGATGACTTGTTAAACCAAAACAACAAATAATAATTTACATTATATTCCCAAAGTAACTAAGATAAAATAATTTAACCTTTAGGAGCAAAAATTCCAGGCATCGTAGTTTAAGTTAAAGACAGATTAAAAGACAAGTACCAGTGAAATCAATAGCCACCATGAAGTTAAGCTCACATCCTCCTTTCAAGTAATCCAAAAAAGTATATTGAACGCTTTCAGAAAACTTATCCACAAATAGCTGGCTCTTTAATACCTGTATAATTAGACAATTTAGGGTAAAGAAAGGTTCAGGATTGAAATTAAATTGCTTTACATAATCAGACCTTGTGATCATGCCCAACAGCAGCGGGTGAAAATAAATTTTCACCTGCCCCACTAGAACGTAGCTTTTCCAAGTCCGCTAGGGATTTTCGAACTTCTCTGTAAATTAACAAAGAAAGGAAGCACCACCAACATTAAGGCATAAAGAGTTGAGGAGAAAAAAAGGAAAGAAAAAAATGAGCTACTGTTGAATTTGTAGCACTCTACCCAATCAAATCATGCTTGCCGCTACTGTTGAAGTTGTAGCACTCTATCACCAGTGGACTATCCTGCAGGTTGAGTTTAAAAAAAAAAAAAAAAAAAAAAAAAGATGTGCTAAGAACTTAACCATAAACAGGTGAGCAAGCTGGGCATCTAAACAACAGACATCATCAAACAGTTTACAAAACCTGCACGTTCAAAGAAGAAGCTGGCCAATTTGGAGCTCCATTTTTATAATGGCACATTCTCTATATATCTTATTATTTCTATCTCATTGAAATTGACAGGAAAAAAATATCAACTAAAAGGCAAGGACCAATATCATTGTTTTTATTAATCTCTGCATATGCTAGAAAGTTGAAGTAAAATCGTCCATGGCTAGCAGCAGTCATTGGACTCAAATAACCAACCAAACCTTTGTGGCCCACACAAAGCCCTGTTTAAAAATTTCATTTTCCATTTTTCTTCAGATAGATGTACTGGACAACAAGATGCTGGATTTCTACTAGGAAATACAAATTCTGACCCCAAATGCAATATTCCTTTTACCTTGCTTCCAACTTGTTGAATATTCAGAAAGATAGGTTTCCATATCGGGTTGTGATCATTCTTTAAGACTTCAGTTTTACACGCAGGAATGGGGTTCCCACTCTCAACAGTTTTTGAGATTACCAGGAAAGGGTTCTGCAGATAAAACACCAAACCATCATTCATTTTTCTCAAAAAATATTTGACAAGGAAAGAGAAATAAAAACTTAGCAACCCATACAATTCTTGAGAACAGATCCTTGTGTTCCAAATCCGAACACCTTAATATCATCTCTGTTGTAGTCTTTGAGCTAATGCATTCCTCAGCATGCACAACAAGCTGCCCACGCTGGGGATGGCTTGATATTGTGGAATCTTCTTTTTGTACCAGATCTAAGGTCAGCGACCTATTTGGTTTAGTCAAAATCTGCATAGAGAGAAACAAAAGTGTAGGTTCTTAGAAAATTCAAATTTAATTTCAGTCCTACAATTCCCATTTTTATATATGCATCTTGGTTACCATGAACAGAATGTACTCAAATTCTTATCATATGTTTTATAAGACTGTTTAAGGAGCGCAATGGAATATAATGGGATAAATTTCCTTTTCATTATTTTTTTTAAACAATTCCTTCTCATAATTCCTTTTTCTTTATTCCATTACATTCTTTCATGGTCTACCAAATATAGAATTAGATATCAGCCACTGTCATGGAATGTAAGGATCTCTCTTGCTAGAATAAAATTACAGGGATTTCCACATTTCAGTAGAAGAAAGTTGAAGTTCTCATTATTTAGTAAGTCTACAAGAAAGTATGGCATAAATTAGGATGGCCTTCATGTCATACCTCAGACAAAACACAAGATGCTTCACCTAGAAATTGTTGCTCATCTAGCTTGAGCATCTGCAATTGTTAAATCATTTGTTAATTACCATTCCATTCAGTCAAATGAGAGTAAAGAGAAAATCTTTAGTACAGTCGTTCAAACAAATTTTTCTAATTGAATTTGTATTCATGACATCCAAACAGTATATGCACATAAATGTTGATCATTAAGTCATTAGTGAACACAGGTAGAAAGCTTAAAACCACCAAGAAGTCAAACAAATCTCCACAAGTTTGTTAATGCACAACTACAACAGCCAAGTTCTCTTCCCTTGGCATGGAACGCTAAAGTGTGAAATCATATGCATAAATATGTTATAGATGAGCCATAATGTGTAGCAGTGTAAATGCCAGAAAAGCACAAGCATCACCTGGTTAAAATTTTCATTTCTCCTCATCACAGATATCTTTACCAGGAAAAGAAAAAGGTTTTCTCTTTATAGCATTAGAATGCTAGAAAAGAAAAAATTGATTCAAAAAATTGGCAATTATCCAGCTAGTATTTAGTCTCTATGCAGTAACGAACTTAAGGTTTTGATTCAAAAAAGCTTATTATGAAGAAATGATTAAACCTAAAATTCAAGCTTATAGATAAAACACGCCCGTTCATGCTAAGGTGGCTGTCCTTAGAGTGTTCATGAGAAACCCTTGTGATTTTAAATAATAAGAGGTGGTGTCCGAAATTCAAACCCTATATATTTTGATCAAAGGGGCTCTCAAACTATGTTAGGAAACTACTCAACCTAAAAGCCCAAACTTATAGGTGAGGATCAAGAATAGTTTAAATTGCATGCAAAACAATTTCCTCTACAATTAAAGTGACGAAGGAAAGAGTAGACGGAAATATAAAAATATACCTTAACATCTATATCATGAAATTGAGTGTCAACGTCATATATATGAAACCTGTAGTAAATTTTACATATTAAATTACAGTGAAACCAATAAAATGCATATTTGGTCAAGAAAAAAAGAATTAGAGTTCCAAGCATTGAACTTACAGCAAAGTTTGTACAACTTCAAACTGGAATGTGATAGCATATTTCATAATCCACGTGGGATTCAATGAATTAAGAACTACTTCAGTGCGGAAAACTTCAGTAGGTTGTCCATCTCTCGCTTTTGTATAAACAACCACCATAGGATCACTCTAAGGCAAAGAAACTTATATGAGAAGATTTTGAAAACAGTAAAAAACCTGGAGCAATTTAACACAATTTAATATATCAAAAGTTCTGTTAATGTCCTAGCATTCAAGTTTATCTTTATTTCATCTCTATTTTATCTATAAAATTTATAGCCTAGAAAAGCTCCAAAGGATGTTCAAGACACGTACAATAGAAGCATACAAAAATAAAAACCTCCATGTCAGGAGTATGGTTGTGTTCTTATAATGACTTAGCTAATGTTATGACTAAGTAGTTAGTGAGATGAGTTGGTTGGATTAAGCAATTACATACTGAAATAGGAAATGAGAGTAAATGGTATAAATCCCTTGCATTGTAATTGATAGGCATTCATCAAATCAATAATACAACAATTATTTCGTCTCTCTCTCTCTCTCTCTCTCTCTCTCTCTCTCTCTCTCTCTCTTCTTCTTCTTCTTCTTCTTCTTCTTCTTCTTCTAATTGTGGTGTTATGGTGTTTGTTGCTAAACAATTATTTGCTCTTTTCAGAGGAAAACCTTGCTGGAAAATGCAATTTCTTGGAGCAATGGAGATGAATTGATCTTACCAATTCAAGAGAATCATGATTATATGTTTTGTTCTTGTGTATTCCTAGTTTCCATGGATGATAAGTGGGAGAAATCAAGAAGGCTGAAGAGAAATCAATCTAGAAGGAAGCTGCCTCCATAATTCTTAAGGAATATGAATTTGAGAGATGGAGAAGCCAGAGAAAGAAAGGCAAATATGAAGGAAGAACTTCCAGTTTTAGCGTATTAGTTTTGAACATTACAATTCATTACAGGACTTAGTAGTAGCAGGTCGTCTATAATTGCAATGTGTTTTTGCTGATTATTGTTCCTTTCTTCATTCTTGAGGACAAGAATGATTTCAAGAGGAGGGGAATGTTATGACTAAGCAGTTAGTGAGATGAGTTGGATGGATTAAGCAGTTACATACTGAAATAGGAAATGGGAGTAAATGGTATAAATGGCCCTTGCATTGTAATTGATAGGCATTCATCAAATCAATAATACAACAATTACTTCCTCTCTCTAATTCTTCTCTCTCTCTCTCTCTCTCTCTCTCTCTCTCTCTCTCTCTCTCTCTTCTAATTCTGGTGTTCTGGTGTTCTGAGATTCTGCTATGCAATAGCTAACTAGCACAGCAACTTTAGATTCATTCTATCAGGATTCAGTGCAATCAAATTAATCTCAAACTGAAGAACACCAGAGCCATGTTTAAGGACCATAGTTCAAGACATAATGCCATGTTTGAGCAAAAATAAGTTCCATGATAAAGATCAAATATTAAATTAAGAATAATTTGTAAAAATAATGTTATCAATAATCTTCTTGGGCATTCCTCGGGCATAAATAAATGGTACCAAAGCCAAACCAATATAAACGCCCCAAGGATTCTAAAGTGTGTTAACTTGTAGTCTGCCATATATATGACATTTTAGCCTCTTCAATGGTACTCACCAAACAATTTTCTTGGGTGCCTTGTGGCACTAGTGATTCCCTCCATTGCCACATCAAAGGATTAGTCAAATAGAGTTTTTGTACACAGTTAGGTAACTAATAATATAACCTAGCTTTAGGCTCTTGGCCACATGGAGAAACCCATTCCATTGAATGCTAAAGAAAGGACACACTTGATGATTCCCTCTAACTAACAATCATGTAATACTGGTATAACATAGTTTTTAACTGTGTTTAGGGATGTCCACCAAACAAGACTCTCTATGCCACTAGCACTATGAATTCATTGAGATGATCTTGTATTTCTACTTGTTAATGGCACTTTGGTTTAATAAAGTTCACAAACAATTACATGGTAGTACATCTACAAACAATTCAAGGGTATAGCTTTATGCTTAATTCCACATACATTATTTTGCTAAATGTTTCCAATAGCATTCCACTTTAGTGAATATTATTGTACACATGGCCAAATGTTATTGGCTTAAGATGCTGACTTTCGAGCATATGAAAATTGTCACAGAACTTCTGAATTCTTATTCAATTAATAACCCAATATTGTTCAAGAATCCATTATAACAGTATCTCACATACATTTTTACATCAAAATGCAAAAGTTGTATCTCACATACATTTTTACATCAAAATGCAAAAGTTGATGTTAGCGTATGGTGTCTTAAAACACGGAAAAAAATGCTTTTCAAGGAAAAATACATGGCTGCATATAAAAGATTTGCATAACTTAAGCAAATTTTATGACAAACCATAAATTCATCACAAACATTAGTAGCCCACAAAAGAAAATTTCAATCAAAAAGTAATAAGAAGTCTGGCAACAAACCTTAGATAGCACATCCCGGTCACGCAAATTTGTAGCAGAAAATGACAGCTGCAAATATATGGATTTTTCAGGTAGGATTCAAGAAAAACAAAAGGTAAAGAGTAAGCTGGGAATGGAAATTTGATGTATATGATCAAATAAGGTAAATAATTTACCAATTGCATACAAGTTTGCTGGTATCAAGTATAATATTCTTTCCAAGTAACCACCCATTTAGCCCAACACCCTGAATCATTAGAACCCTAGTTCAATTTTACAGTGATTGTTTTAATGAGAACGAGAACCATAACCTTAATAAGTCAATAATGATTCTCAAAGTTAACCTAACATTCTCAAATTCTACCGAAATGCCTTTTGAAAACGGAAGGTTGCTTCAAGTAAAAGACGCAGTAGAACAATCAATCAATTTTCACACAGTCCTACTCCAACTACATAAGTTATGAAATTAATAATTATGTCAAAACTATGCTATTTATTAAGAAAAAAATATTAATAATAAAAACTCCCAAACTCTGCTCCACTTGATAGCTTCAGTTTCTATTCAGTTAAAAACTCTTCGTGTAGCATCCCTGTGACTTTGTCATTGGCTAAAAGCCGCTTACAATCAAAAGCTACAAATCAAAGCTAATTCCAAACTGCTACCTATAAAATGCTATAAATGAAGATATAGAATGCCACTCCTAGACCTCTAAGTTCTCGATTTCAGAGCATTACACCTCTAAAATGTACTCCAAAAAGCTTGTCACTAGAAGAATATAGAAAGTAGTATCTCTGGATCCAATTACACTGAACCAACCCTCATCTAAGCTTATGAACGAAATAACATAAAATAATTACAAAAGCAAGCGAGACACACAGAAACAAGTAACTACCTCGATCGGAGAAAACATAGCGTGGAAACCACGAGACTTGAGATAGTAATCGACGGCATCATTCGCAGCAGCATCAGCGCCGCCGGCAGCAGCAGCTGTGCCACCGACGGCCGCCCTTCCGCCGGCCACATCGGAGCAGCAGTTCCCCATCCCAGCGCCTTCAAAGACAACTCAGCAACAGAGCTCCCAAATTAAATATGTGTAATTGGCTCAATGATATAGACAAAAGGAGAAATGGAAAAAAAAAAAAAAGAGAAAAAGTGGAGAGAGAGACCGGTTATCCAATTTCAGGACGTGTAGCCAGTGAAGTTTGATAGATATGTGGTCCCCACTCTCCCTTCCCAGTCTTTGTCTAGGGGTATCCGTTGCAGTCCTTTTCAAAAAAAAAAATACGCGTCTGTCGTAAGCGCTTTGCTTATAAGATATTTCCGCGAAGCAAAGAGAGAGGGCAGGGAGATTTTGCTCAGCTACGGAAATATTAGATCTGGGGTTAACCAAGTATCCACTTAAAATCTGCCAACCGTTTGCCTCAAGCCCGTGATGAATTTACTTTGGCGCCCTTTTTTAGGTTAATATTCATATTCAGAAAAAAAAGGTGCTCTTAAGAAAAAATATATATATTTTAAACGCCGTAGTTTTGACTGTATGTTATGGTATGGTAAGTGGATTGAAAAATTAACGGTCTTTGCTCTTATGACCGTTTAACGCGCTTCAACGACTTGAAGTTTGAATTAATTAATGGAAGAAAAGATTTTGCCTATGCGAATGTGCGATTGTTGAGAAATTACCCGACGGCGTGAAATAGGCAAATTGGCGGTATTTCTTATGAAAGTTTGGACCACGCTTGAAGAGTCCAAAATGCCACATTATTAATATATGAACATCATATTAATAAAATATCTTTCATCACATTATAAGAAAAATATTATAATAATAATAATTTATTAATTTATTTTAATAATATTTTTCATATTCTTTTAATTCTGTTTCTACTATAAACACTAATTTAAAAGAGTAAGATTTCAAATAACATTATATTATTATTATTATTATTATTATTATTATTATAATTTATTAATTTATTTTAATAATATTTTTCATATTCTTTTAATTCTGTTTCTACTATAAACACTAATTTAAAAGAGTAAGATTTCAAATAACATTATATTATTATTATTATTATTATTATTATTATTATTATTATTATCATCATCGTCGTGATGGTCTAAAAATATAAAAAATAATATTTATAAACTTTTTTATGATATTTATTTAGAATTATTAGTCTATTAAATATGTAAATTTAATTTATAATTAATAAATAATTAAATTTATTTTACTCTTAAAATTTATGTAATTTATAATATATTTAATTTATTTTTTCATATTTAAAATGTAATAATCTGAATTTTAAAATATAAATTTTATATTTTTATATGATATTTAAATATTATTTTAATAGTATTTAATTAATTTATAATTTTTGTAAAATCCCCATTTATATATTCTTAATATTATTTCTAAACATATTTTATAAATTATTTAATAGCCTAATTTAATTGAAATGATTAGTTTTAAATATTAATATTTAATCAGTTAACAAGATATAGTATTACATTATTTCTAGCCTTGGTTCTAAGATTGATTTAATTATTATTAATTTAATAATAATTATTATTTTTATCAATTTTATTTATTATATTTTCTTAATTTTCCATGTATAGTATTTTGGGAAACTTGGTCTGTTGGGACATATTGTAGTGATCTATGCAATGTTCTTGATGTTTGTATATAAGTTACAGATTACAGTACTGACATGGGGTTATTGTGTAGAGATGCGTACATCCTCAATGTGTTTCCTAAGGGTGTTCGTAGATGGCCTCTGTTTTTGTACAATTACACCAGAATAGAGTTCTATTTTTGCCAAGGAGTTTGGAACTCCTAGTTAGGGGTTGAAAACCCTTGAGCTAGAATATCGAGAGTCACAGTTAAGCGATAACTATAGTCAGTAACTTGGTTACTTTAGCAGAAGCTAGAGTTATATCAGGAGTTGTCATAAAAATTAGAGGTTTTAATATAGTCACAAAATTAAGGTAGTACTTACAGAGTGAGACCATCTAGTCTCTGATATGAGGTCTTAGACAGTTTTAGCATTACAATGGATGTTTTGCCTAAAGTTTTGTAAAAAAATAGTATCTTCCTTATGTGGCAGTAAGGCACAGAGTATGACTTTGCTTCCCCAAAAAGGAGATCGGATGCTATGAATGATGTTTATAACCTGTGAAATGACATTTTAAGGGGTTTGCAATATGATAAGAGAGCAGATAGCCTAACATGATTGTGGCAAGATGGCAAAGGCAGTGCCTCTTTTGTAATCAGTTGTGATGAAAGTTATGGTCTTATCCTTTCAGGAGAGATAGAAGGTTACTACTAGTGATAGTGACCTATAGAATAGTGTCCCAAATGGGACCGTAGAGTGAGGTAGAGAGTTGTTAGCTTAGGTATCTTGAAGAGAGTACAAGTTCCATTGTAGGAATCATAAGTGATCAGATTATGATGGATGTAAAGCCTTTGAATTGAATAACGAGTTTGGGTACCCAATATCTTATATTTTGGCTAATTGAGTGGATATGAGAAAATAGAATCCCTGCAGATCCCATCCTTGAGGTAATAAGGGGTAGTATGTGGTCTAAAGGACAGAAACAGAGATTATATAGTGAATGCATGGCTACTATTCCCTAGGTTCCTCCTTAGCTTCTTTTTGCACCAGATAAAAGTATACTATAAGTAAAGGAAAGGATAAGGACAAAGGTTAGCATAGATAAATCATGTAATATGTATTTATATGGAAGGAGTGCATAAGGGTAAGATGAAATAGTTAGTTCAGATGTAGCAGGAGAGATAACACAAATGCTAGTGAAAGTGCTAGCTAAAGTGGTCAAAGGACCAATTATGAGTAACATCAAGATGTTGATGACTTGATCGAGAAAGTGAAGAGATACAAGTTTCCGACATGACAGCCTGGTCAAGAAAGAAAATAAAGCTAAAGAATAAAATAACCAAAGTTCGATTTTGGGTAAGATAAAAGGAGTTAACTAAAGTAGGGGTGGCCACAGTCCGGTTTGGAACCGGAATCGAACCGATCAAACCCGGATCAAAACTGGTTAAAACCAAAATCGTTATTAAATCGAACCTAAACCGTTTCTCCATGGTTTAGTTCAGGTTCAATATATTATGAAACCATTGAATCGTCGGTTCGATTCGGTTTAAAATCGTTGATTTAAAATCAAATCGAACCAACAGTTCGATTTAAACCTGCACAGTCACATCACACTGCAATGCGACTGCAGCGATCGCACCTAGTGTCTTTGCACGCACCATGACCCCCACCCCCTGCACTCTGTCAATTCATGGGTCATTTCCTTATTAAAAAAAAAAATCTTAATCCTTTTTTTTTTAATTTCAACTGTAAAAATTGTAATGTTTACATTTCTTTTTTAATTTCAAACGGTAAAAATTGTTACCGTTACAATTTTTTTTATTATTATAAATTTACTTTTTAGTCCCTTAAACAGTAAAAAAATAATTAATTTTTAGGGATAATTTTGAAAATAAAAATTTATAAAATCTCTATAAATACCCCAACTCACTCCCTTAATTCATTCACATAATTCTTAAATTCTCTAAAATCTCTCAAATTCTCTACACAATCATTCTCAAATCTCTCTTTAATTCTCAATATTCTCTAAATTTCTACATTTTATTTTTTTATACACTCATAAAAATTTTTAATGCTTCATTATTATACTCAATAACTTTATTATTATTTTTTATATTATTATTAAAATTTAATATTTTCTCTATTACACTATTTTTTTATATCCACACAAAAATTTCTACTACCTCTATTTTTTTTAATATTCTACACTAATTTTTTTTTATTTTCAAATTTCTAGTATCTTTTTTTTTTTTATATCTTATACACTTTTTTTTTAAAATTTCTAGTACCTTCTATTTTTGTTATCTTCTATACTATTTTTTTTTTTTAATTTTCAAATTTCATCATGCGATTTTTTTTGTTTTTGAGAAAATGGCAAGTAGTGGATTTGGAAGTTCATCAAGTAGCAAAGGGAAAAGTAAGGTTGGTGAATCAACATACCCAAATCCAAATGAGTTTACTTCAATTGATCTAGACAACATAATGGAGCAAATTGGGGATGATGATAATGATGTTGAAGTTCAAGAGTTATTTCAACACACTGAAGAAAGCCAAAATCAACAAGCTGAGAAAGACGAGGCAAAAAAAGCACTCACATCCGACATCTTCAAAGTCCACTTTACAAAAAAACGAAAATCCAAAAATACATTTGATGTAATTTGTAATCACTGTGGCCAAGTTTACAAGTTCAAAATAGGAGGTGGATATGGCACATTCAAGAGACATTTGGTGCAAAAGCATCCAACTAAAATTGGGTATGATAAGTCTCAAACTCAAATATCTAGGTATGCAAATTCTAAATCTTAATCTTTATTTCAATATTCTGATCAGAAAAATATAGAGAAATTAGCAAAAATGATTTGTATTGAGCATTTATCATTTAATTTTGGTAAAAAACTTGATTTTATTAATTATTGTCAAAATGCTTTAAATCCTAATGCAAAACGCATTCCTAGAAATACTTCAAAACGCAATATTTTTTCTTTATTTAAAAAAGGAAAAAAAGAATTACAATAATTTTTTTTAAATATGAGTGCATGAGTGTACACCCCTAATTTTTAAATTTATTATTTTTGGGTAAATATTGATATTTTATTTTTATTTGAATTTTAGGAAATTATTTGAAATTTTTTCAGATTTTAGAAATTGGGTTCGATTTTCCGAAAATATAAACTTTGATGATTTTTAAAAATTAATTTAAAGACCACGTGGCAAAACTAAAAATATATTTGGAGTCAACGAATTTTTCTGAGTTTTCTGAAATTTTTTCAAAATTTTTGGACCTCGTTTTCGGTCCCAAGGTAGAGTAAAAATTTAAAATTTTGTATCCTGAATCGAACCGGCCGAATCGAACCGGATTGGATCGGACCGGTCGAATCGGATAGGCTTCTTCTTCCTTTTTCTTCCTCTCCGCGCGAGTCCTGACCTCCCCTCCTTCCCTCCCCGTTTTCTCTCTCCTCCCTCACCCCTAGCCAACGCAGCCGCCTCCCCAGCCACCTTAGCTCACCGGCGCGCTACCCCACCACCTCCCCACGGCCGGCCGACGCTCCAGGCGGCAGGAAAACGAGCGCGAACACCTCCCCTATGCGCGCGCGATGCTTCGTCTTCTCGACCGAAATCCGGTCGATTCGGCCACCAATTGGGTCGGGTCTTGTGTCTAAACCCATCTACACCTCGAGAGCTTTCCATAGACACCAAGAACACCAAAATCCATTGAGTGGTTTGTCTAATTTTTTGTCTGGGAAGTTTTAGCCCATTTTGACTTTTGGGCTAGATTTCTCGCAAACCGTGAACTCCACGAGAAAATCGAGAGTACCAGAGTGCTCCACTCGTCGAGAGCTTCGCGGCAATATAAATTTCAAAATTTTTTGACACCGTTTTTTGGTGGGTCCTATGAAACTTCGTAGTGCTTTTCCGAGCATTAAATGAGCTTAGAAAATTCTATAAAATTTATGTACTAACCCCCGTGTTGTGGGCTTCGTGTAGGTATATTCAATTCGCAGAAATTCGACAGTTGTCGGGGTCTGTGAATTTCCGGCTAGACAGACCGGTTACCAAAAAAGTCTTGGAATCAGATCGAGATTTTGGCTCCCCCACCGTTGTCAGACGTCTCGAGCGCGTCCCCGGATTCGGAATCGGCATAGGTAAACCCGAACCTTACTTTTTCGTAATTTTCTAGTACTTAAATGGGATTAAAAATTCATAAAATATTCGTGGTAGCTCAGAAAATTTTGATTCTTTTTGCAATAGCCTAGTAATATTGCTAAGGACCGCGGGGTAAAGTTTTAGAATTTTTAAAGCTTATTTGGACAGTTTTTGCAAAAATGATCAATTATAAGGACTAAACTGTGAATTTACATATTGTGATTGAGGATTATTTGGATGGGCCCAGGAGGGGCTGTGTAATGTGATTGAGTTGTGAGTGTATGATTTGTGAATATAGAAGTGCGTTTTGAGCCCTTTTACAGGTTGGGTAGGTCCTAGGTATAGGGGAGACTCTGCCAGATTTTCGGCACGACTTAGGACGTATTTGGCCTTTTCTTAGTTTGTATTGAGTCAAATTTATTAAATGATTATAATAAAATTGTCAGGTGAGCCGGGACAGCCTTCTTCCTCCTCCCAGCCGCCACAGTGACAGATATCAAGTCTGTGAGTAAAATATTAATTTTAATTGTAATTTCGATATTATTATATGTTCAAGCATGCCCATGCATCACTTATATGCATATATCTATGTAGTTAAACTCTAGGCACAATTTATGTTGCATTCATAACTGTTAAAGTGCATGGATGTTGTTGTGGTAATTTGGAGCAGTGTGTGTGCGTTTGCGTGCGTGTGATGTGGTGTTGGCTATGGATAGGACGGGTAGACACGGCTTGAGATCTTCGCTGGGACCCGGTCCTTCGGGGTAGACACGGTTTGAGTTCTTCGCTGGGACCCCGATTTGGTTATTTAGTGGAAGTCCGAGCTGAGTTCTTCACTGGCACTGGTTGGATTTAAGAGAGTTGTATAGGGAATTAGCTCCCATATATTTATGATTTGACATTACTGGGTGCGTAAGTGCTCCAAATTACTTTTTTGTTGTTATGATGTGAAAAATATTGCTAATGTTGTATTTCACTCTACAAGGTGCATTAGCTTTAGATAGTTATAGAGATTATGGTTAAAATTGATATTTTACTCTCTGAGTCGAACGCTCACTCCTGTTCAATATTTTTCCAGGCCACAGGAGGATATTTTTGAGGTTAACCTGCTTTTCTCCCTCGCAGGTCCTTTATTTATTTTTGTATAAACCTGTTAACTCTTAGAATTTTCCTATGTGTTAGAAATATTTATTTGAATTGGGTCTGTAATATAAATTATTATTTTGGACCTATAAACTTATTATTTTATGCATGTTGATGGACTGGATGAGAGAGCTGAGCTCCCATTTATTTTTATGTTGTGTGAGTATGTGGACGGTGAGCTGAGCTCCCCAATTGATTATATAATGTGTTTACAGGTCGGGTGAGTCAAAAATTCCCTGTTGAAAGGTTTATTTTATGGTCGGACTCTGTCCAGTTGAATTCTTGAAATTGGGCTCAAATGGGCCTTAGAGTTGGGTTAAGGAATAGTTAGGCTTACTACGGGCCTCGGGGGCTTTAGGCTGGCCCAGGTCCTAGTGCCGGTCCGGCTCATAGGTTGGGTCGTGACAATGAGTTTCTATTTGTAGTGATATTTGGAGTGATTATTGGCAAATACATTCATATATGGGTGTAACATGTTATTGGATTAGTGATGATTAGATAATGCAAAGAAGAATAATTGCATTTCGTGTTTTTTATGAGAGACATACTGCTGATAATATTTATAAGATGATTAAAAATATTTTAGAAGAATATATATTAGTTTATAAAATTTTTTCAATTAGTTTTGATAATGTTGCTGCAAATTCTGCATCAATTAATGACCTTAAGAAAATTTGCCGACCTAGTTTTGGGGGAAAATTTTTTCATATTAGGTGTGCATGTATTGTTTTAAATTTGTGTGTGCAAGATGGTTTAAGAACCCTTGATGAATTTATTTCCCCCATTAAAAAAGCAATTTCATTTTTATGGGGACATCCACAAATTATGAAATAATGGGCTATATTTTGTAAAATAAATAATAGAAGACCAAAAAGATTTCCAAGAGATGTTCCCACTCGTTGGAATTCAACATATGAATTAATAAATAAGTCATTTGGATATAGAGATTTATTGTGCACATTTATTAGCAATAATGTGCCACAAGTTCAACTATATCCACAAAATTAGGATATTTGTACAAAATTTTTGAATATTTTAAAAGTTTTTAATGATGCTACATATACATTGAGTGGTGTTTATTATCCTACATCTCATTTATTTATGATTGAATGTCTTAATATTGTTGGTGCATTGCAAGACTGTGACACCCCTTACCCGTCTACAGTTTAGTCGAGCAAGATATGCCACACAGTGTATCGAAACACCATAATTTATCTCATTGATATTTATCAGTTCTTAATTTATTTATTATAGTTATTAAGTGAAATTTATGAAATTGATCTCATTTAGATTATTTATTAAAATTATAAATTAATTTGCGGCTTCGAAAATTTTATAGAAAATCCAGCAGAGTGCCGGCTAAAATTGGAGAAAACAGTTCTTCGAAACTTGTGAAAAACACTTTCAATAATTTCCAATCATTCTCAAACTCCATTTGTATCACATCAATTTACAACAATTTCTTAACATTTCCTCCATTTGTTATTCATTCATTTCACATCATCATCAGGCTCAAATCATAAATAAATTCTCATATGTTATTTATAAACACGAAGTTACAAATACTTATATTAATATAAAATTATATTACATAGGTTTCAAATATACATGATAAAATAAAAGTTTAATTACAAAACTTATAAAAATCACAAAATACAAAATGGGACCTAGTGTCCTACCAATGCACTGTAGCTTGTGAGGTGACACGGATACTATGCAGAATTGTGAACGGCTTTACCCAATCTGTGGTCTACTAGGCCCTCTGTCCAAATCTTCAGTACTTACACATTGTAAAAGCGACGCGCTAAGCATAAAGCTTAGTAGTGCTAATAATACAAGAAAATATAATATGCAAATAAAAGTAATAATTTCCTAGTTATTGTGTTCATAAGAAATGAATAATTACTAACTTATTATTTAGTCGAGGGCTAATTACATTTTATGATATTAACTTCTTCTTGCATTTTGTTAATTATTTTCTTAATGATTTTGAGCTTCTTTGTATTTTATTGTAATTATTCTTGATATTTAATTTCTGTATTTTCTTTAATAATCAGTTCAATTACAGTTATACTTTTTCATGCCCAAGTAACCTATACAAGTTGACCGGACTGGATAAACGGGTAAACTAGCACTAGGTACCAGGTACCTGGGGCCGTCACACCATCGGTCACAATGTGTCTCTCGGTGTGCAAACAGAATGGCTAATAAGCCATAAAAGCAATAAGGCATAAAGCCAAGTATAACATCATAATCAGTATAACCATAGGCTATCATCACAGAATGGCAATGAAGCCATACATTATACACAGTACTGCTATTAGAACCCTATTGGCATGCCAACCTATCCAAACCAATCACATTATGCCTACTAGGGCATATTACAAAATCATTTCTTGAATATTTGTACTTTACATATAAGGTTACTATTTATTTCATTAGTCAACTAAAATGTTGACTTTTTCATAGACAATAGGTATATTGGTTTTAATATCCCCAACATACCACATTTTGCATTCTAAAGTTGTTGGTATTGGTTGCCAATATCATTTCAAAGCTTAGTGTTAGTTATTCACAATTTTCAGATTTTAAGCATTAAGTTTACTGTTCCATTAATCATTTGTACAGTAGAAATTTGGCAAAATTGTCTTCATGAAAGTTGTTCCTTATTGTGTCTAGTTACATTTCCTTTTTTGAATCACTCCATTTGGAGTTTTGTAGCTCAAGTTATGGCCTAAACACCAAAACTGGCCGGATTGGACAGAATCCAAAATTATGGGGAAAACTGGTTCTGCCAGATTTGGTAACCTAAGTTTGGTTGGCAATTTGACTAGGTTATGGTCAGAATTTGGATTTGTGTTCTTCATGAAAGTTATAGATCTATGTATCAGCTTTCTACTGGTAAAATTTCAGGTCAATTGGACCTTTCTGCATTGAGTTATGACCAAATGAATAAACACTGTTCATTTGGTCATTTTGCCCAGGCAGAATGCAAGTGTAACACCCCAAAATTTTATTAATTATGAGTATTTTTGATATTTAAATTTTATTTAAATTTTAGGAATTTTTTTGAGATTTTTCGGATTTTAAAAATCGGGTTCGATTTTCCGAAAATATAAACTTTGATGATTTTTAAAAATTAATTTAAAGACCACGTGGCAAAACTAAAAATATATTTGGAGTCTACGTATTTTTCTGAGTTTTACGGAATTTTTTAGGAATTTTTGGACCTCGTTTTTGGTCCCGAGGCAGAGTAAAAATTCAAAATTTTGTATTTCGAATCGAACCGGCCGAATCGAACCAGACCGGATCGGACCGGTCGAATCGGACCGGTCTCTTCTCTTTTTCTTCCTCTTCCTCCCGCGCGCGACGCTCTCCCCTTCTCTCTCTCTCTTTTCTCTCTCCTCCCCTGCGTCCTCCTCGCCCGCCTCCCGGTCCCGGCCAGCCATTGCAGCCGGAACGCCGCGCGAAGGTCCCTGCGCGCCAGCCAGCTTCCTCGGCCAAATCCGGCCGATCCGGTCACCGATTGGACCGGATCTTGTGTCCAAAACCATCTACTCGAGAGCTGTCCATAGACACCAAGAACGCCGAAATCCATCGAGCGGATTGTCCGATTTTAGCTCGGGAAGATTTTAGCCCATTTCGACTTTTGGGCTAAATTTCTCGAAAACCGTGAATCCCACGAGGAAACCGAGGCCACCAGCACGCTCCATTCATCGAGAGCTTCGCAACGACATAAATTGCGAATTTTTTCGACACCGTTTTTCGGTGGGTCCCACGGAACTTTGCAGTGTATTTTCGAGCACTAAATGAGCTTAGAAAATTCTTAAAAATATATGTACTAACCCCTGTGTAATGGGATTCGTGTAGGTATCCTCGATTCGAAAATTCGGCGATTGACCGATGCGCAAATTTCGGGCGATGCACGGACACGGAAAAGTCTCCGAATTGGGCCGAGGTTTTGGCTAGCCCCATTGTCGACGCCTTGGCGCGTTCAAGTCGGAATCGGCAAAGGTAAACCCGAACCTTGTTTTTACGTAATTTTCTAGTGCTTAAATAGGATTAAAAATCCATAAAATATTCGTGGTAGCTTAGAAAATTACGATTCTTTTTGCAATAGCTTAGTAATATTGCTAAGGACCATGGGCAAAGTTTTATAATTTTTAGAGCTTGTTTGGGCGGTTTTTGCAAAAATGATCAATAATAAGGACTAAATTGAAATTTTGCGTATTGTGATTGATGATCGATTTGATGGGCCGGGAGGGGCTGTGTGATATGATTGAACTGTTGATATATGGATTGTGAATATAGAAGTGCGTTTTTAGCCCTTTTGCAGTCGGGTAGGTCCTAGGTATAGGGGAGACTGCCGATTTTCTGCGACTTAGGACGTGCTTGATATTTTTCTTTGTTGTATTGAGTCAAATTTATTAAATAGATGTAATGTAATTGTCGGTGAGCGGATGACCTTCTTCCTCCGCCCGCCACACGGTAATTTGTCGTCAAGTCCGTGAGTAAAATATTAATTTTAAGCGTAATTTCGATATTATTATATGTTCAGATGCCCATGCATCACTTATATGCATATATTTATGTAGTTAAACTCTAGGCACGAATTATGTTGCATTGATAAGCTGTAATGTGCCATGAGTGTTGTTGTGGTAATTTGGAGCGGTGCGTGCGTTGGCGTGCGTGTGATGTGGTGTGGACTATGGATAGGACGGGTAGACACGGCTTGAGTTCTTCTGGGACTGGTCCTTCGGGTAGACACGGCTTGAGTTCTTTTGGGACCCCGATTTGGTATTTAAGTGGAAGTCCGAAATGAGTTCTTCAGGCACCGAGTTGGATTTAAGAGAGTCAGATAGGGATCGGCTCCATATATTATGAATGATGTTACAGGTGCGTGAGTGCTCCAAATTACCTTTTGATGTTATGATGTGAAAATGTTGTGTATGTTGCATTTCACTCCACAGTTGCATTAGTACTAGACAGTTATAGAGATTATAGTTAAGATTGATATTTTACTCTCGAGTGAACGCTCACTCCTCTGTTCAAAAATTTTACAGCCACGGGAGGATATTTTGTTCAGGTTAACTCGCTTTTCTACCTCGCAGTTGTTTATCAATATTGTGTAATTTTAATTACTCCTAGAATTTCCGCATGTGTTAGCGATTTATTTGAATTTGGTCTGTAATAATTTTATCACGTTGGACCTGTAAACTTAAATAAGTTATGCATGTTGATGGATTGGATGACGGAGCTGAGCTCCCATTTATTTTAAGTTGATGAGTATGTGGAGGGTGAGCTGAGCTCCACAATTGAGTATTTTTTGTGTTTACTGTGTCGGGTGAGTCAAAACTCCCGTTGGAAAGTCCATTTTATGGCGGACTCTGTCCGCTTGTTTTCTTGAAATTGCGCACAAATGGGCCTTAGAGTTGCTTTAAAGAATAGTTAAGGCTTACTACGGGCCTCGGGGCTTTAGGTGGCCTGTGTCCTAGTCCGGTCCGGCCCATAGGTTGGGTCGTGACAAATGTGGTATCGAGCTTAGGCTCCAGTTCTTAGGAAAAGTTGTCTAAAGTGTTGGGAAGAGTCTACTAGATGTCACATGCGGAAAAATAGGGTCCATATTCGTCTTGCATTGTCGTCTTTGCTTCTAGTTTTACGCCAGATATTGTGTGTAAATATGAGTCTATAGAGCGTGTAATGAGCGCTTTGAATTTTTGTGGGCTAATGTCACTGAATTTCGGGAAAATGCGTAGAAGCGTGAGAGCCGCCACGCACTGTAACCAGATGTGCCCGACGAGGTGTCGCACGACAGATGAGGCGCCTGCCCCAAGGAGGCGGGGTAGGAGGCCTAGAGCTGCTCAAGTAGAGGAGCAGCCAACCCCAGTACAGGAACAGTCCTTTATGGCACAGGGTCCCATGGACCCCATGGCAGCTACTCTAGCTGGTCTGCAGAGAACCATCGACATGATGGCTCAGTATATGGTCCATCCTCCATAGCGGCAGATCCACCGCACCAAGAGAGGAATCTTACAAATGCATCATAAACTTCAAGAAGTTGGTGCCGGTACTTATGATGTGTCGACGACGATATCGGTTTTTGGATTCCTGCAGACGGCAGAGCGAATTCTGATTGGTGATAGAAGATTGATAGAGTGTATGCAGCACGTCATGGGGCCCATGCCTAGGCAATGGATGAATGACTACGTGTTACCCCGGATGGAGGGTTTGACATGGGCTCAGTTTGTGGAACTTTTTATCAATCGGTTTGTGCCAGAAAGCTTCAGAGATCAGAAGCAGTGGGCCTTTGAGGCCTTAAGACAGAATGGCAGTGCAGTAGATGAATATGCTCTGCATTTCGGAATTGAGCAGATATGCCCTGCAGCAGAGCTCTGAAAAGATGAAGGTGAAAAGATTCCTAAAGGGGCTTGGCAGAGGTATGCGAACTGGCCATGATGTCTGATCAGTCTTTTGATGTGGTGGTGGATCGAGCCAGACAGATTGAGGTTAGCTATGCTGTGGATGACAGCGGAAGAGCAAAGAAAAACAGAGCAGAGGGTTCTTCAGGTGTTCCCCACATGGGTACTATGGATAGTGGTGGCCAAACTACTTACAGAGGAAGAAGCAGAAATAAGAGGAGTGGTTTTAGACACAAATCCCGAGGGTTCGGACTGTGGTACGGATCCAAAGAAAGTGGTAATAGTTCAGCAAGGCGCCTGCTCGTTCAGATCCTCTTTGGCACCGTGCACAGTGTGGAAGAGGACATTCAGACCTTGTTTGATGGGGTCGAGTATGCTTTGTGTGTGGCCAACCGGGCCACTTTGCTAGAGACTGCCCCGTTTTCAGTGAGCCACAGATGGGGTCACAGGGTTATGTTGCAAATGTTCCTCGACAATTGTATCCGGGTGCTTCCAACATGGCGGCGATCGATTCGGTACAACAGGCCGAGGACAAGGGGGACGTGGATTTGGAGGCGGTCGGGAGGTAGAAGCCGATCGTGGTTACGCCACTCGTAGGGTCAAGCTCGGGTTTTCACCCTGACCCACCAGGATGCTCAGGCTTCCAATGTCACACCCTACCCCTCTGTAAGGCATAACATGATCCCGTAGTATACCTAATGAATTACCAACTCCGTCTACTGATAATCCATTAAATACACTACAAGGGATTTTAAAAACTTTTCTTACTTCTTTTCTGATGGTGAGCACTATTTACAGTGTTAAAGACTTTGGTTAATCAAGTGAAATAACTAACTCATTTGATTTATTTAGAATTTCAGTAAAATTTTTTTTTTTGGCAAAGTGCCCTCTGTATTTTGGATAAAGCAGTTCTTGAAAACTGTAAAGCACTTCTATAATTTTCCAAATCTCAACTTCAATACATTTCTCAACACAACAATTCATCAACTCAATTCCATAGAAATTTTTAAAGTCCGAGATAAGGAAATATGATACAACTTTTACAATCCAAAACACTCATAATTAATTTACAACTTCAAGTACAATTTAATTTACAACGCTCAAAACCAAATACAATATGTACATACAAATGTCATACATTCTGATTACAAAAGCAAAAGCGGTATACTCAATATACTGTAATCCCTCATTGGATGTATATGCAGCCTAGTCTGCCGCCTGTCTATCTCTCTACTGCGGCAAAGAATAAAGCTATCACGAGACAGGTCTCTCGATGGTGCACAACATTAACCACATCCAATTTAAATCACAATTCATAAGTCATGTAAATAGTGGATACTTAAAATCATACTTAAATTCAAGACAATAATTGTCAACAAGAATTTAAACTCCATTTCTCAATATCACAATAATTTTCCATAAGTCAGATCAGTTTGAATTCAAAAGACAAGATATGTCAATGAGAGTTTAAATCCATTTCACAATCTCAATACACATCAATAAATCACACATGCATAATCATGATCCATAATTCAATTCATCCCAAAAGCCGATGGCTAATGAGGAATTCAATTCATCCCAAAAGTCGATGACTAATGAGGACTAACATGGCTAGCTAGCAAAAATATGAGTACTCATTCTATTCGTCCTCAACACACACCTCAACACTTGACCAGAGAGGGAATTCAATTCATCCCACTAGACAAGCTAGAGAGGAATACAATCAATATACATGATAGCTGTGGTTTCAAACCATTTCTAATGCTTTTTAATCAATAAGTATCCATCAATATCATTCAAACCAATTTTAACAGATTTCAAACTATTCACAATATTTTTCAATCAATAAATATTCCTCAAACACATTTCCACAATTTAAAATAATGATATACAAATAATCAATATTTATTTCCATTGAAAATAATTCAAATGAAACAGTTGTTGTGCACAAACCTCTGATATTTGTCTCCTGGTCTTGACTCAGTATTTCTTTCCCTTTTGCTGAGTCCTTGTTAACTGAGAAACACAATTTGAAGTGTTTGATTAAATTAAACTATCTCTATCGATGGGGTTTGGTAAATAATGCACTGAACTCAATTATTCGCTTAATCACCTAATATACCGACCCTCGATGCGTTTTAGGTAAATTAGGTTTTAGTGTCGTTAATATGTCACACTCGATAGGGTTTTAGGTTTGGTATGTTTTACCAAAGTCATTTCATCGCTTAGTGCATTTTAATGCAAATTCTTGGATTCGGGACCTTTGGTTTGACCTAACCGGACGATCTAGTTCCTCGGTTTTCGGTCTCGGTCGAAACTACAAACTTGTAGATCTAGGTCTTATTGCACGCGGTGCAAAATTTCAGGTCAATCCGAGTTAAGTAGACCAAGTTATGGTCATTACACTATTGCTGGTCAAGTGGTACCATTTTAGGTCAATTTTAGGTCAAATTGGTCAATTCTGGTTCGGCCAGTTTTTGGACCCGAACTTGTGCAAGTTGTTTGACTTGCTTATGGTCATTTCTGGGCTTTGGTGTCTTCATAAGACTTGTAGGTATGGGTCTTAACTATTCTTGGTCAAAATTTCAGGTCAATTGGACCTGGTTTGAGTGAGTTATGGCCTAAACACTCACTGCTGCCCAATTGGTCATTTTTCAGGTCCTAATTGCACCTAATCCGAATTGGTCATTTTTTTAGGTCACCTTGCAAGCAGAATTTTGGCATGGTTTCTCAATGAAAGTTGGCACATTTTGTGCCTAGTTTCACCTCAAATTGGTCTCATACCAATTGAGGTTACACATTCAAGGTTATAGGCTAAAATATACACTGCCCTCAATATGCAATTCACACCCCAACTTCAAACACATTATTTACCTTGCAAGGTTTACTTCCATACCCTATCAAAATGTTTTGGCACATTACCAAAAACATTTTCTACATTACATAAGCATTATTTTGGGCAGATTCCAATCACCCTCAACACACCAAATAGCATTCACAATTACAATTTCTAATTACCATTACAAACACACCTAAACATTACAAACCTTACATACACTTTACAACATTAATTTACATACATATCATCAATCCTTTTAGGTCAATATTCTGCCCACACTTCCTTCAATATACACCATCACTCAAGTATCCACAAGCTGCCACAAACCATTCTTCAACATTACATTGCCGTACCAATATACAATTTCCCATCCAAGTGCATAAATCACCATATAAACATAAAGTAAATCACTAGGTTACTAAATCACCATGATCAACATTATTTCTCATCAATTATATGCATATTAAATCATCAAAAACGTGACCCCATGGCTGTCCAAAATGGAAACAACAATAACCCTTCAAACTCAAAATTTTCCTTCACCAAACTAACACCCATAACATAAACATGAACTTTAACAAAGGATTTCTCAAAAATGCAAACTTACCTTTATTTGTAACTTGCTAAACCTTCACCAAACTTCCCAAAATTGGTATCAATATCTTCCTTGTGATGTGTAGACAAATTTTAGTGAAGAACACTAAGTGATTTGAGTTGGAATGAAGGGAGTTAAGAGAGCTTAAGTGAAATGGCCATGGATGTTTTCTCTCACCATCAATTTGGCATATTTGATGGAATGGAGAAGATGAACTATCTGGTGGGTTTAGTGGACTTACACCTGCCATACTTAATGTTTAATTAATCCTATAGTGGTCCACTAAGAAGAATTAAATCATATATTAAGTTAACTTTCCCATAATCCACATTTAACCCATGATTTTCACTATTTATTTTAGGTACCACCAAATTAATTTTTCATTTCATTTTCTAAGTGTAATACTATTTATTTTTAATGGACATTTAGGTCAAAAGACACTTCGGGATGTCAAATGACCATAATGCCCCTGTTCGGGTAGCTTTCCCGATTTTTCGGTAACACCGTATTTTGTCTGTTTTTCGATTTCTCACTTTTCTTTGTACTAATTATTTAATTTTTCTTTGATCTTTCTAATGATATTTACTCTTCAACAATGGTCTATTTAAGTCCTAAAAATGTTTCCCAGGGTTCCCCGCAGTCCAGGGCTAGTCAACGGTCCACGCCGTGACTTCCCGGTGCGGTCACCCATCACTAGGTTTCCCGGCTCACTTACTCGGTTACATTTCTTTACTATGATTTTTCCTTTGTTTTTCTTTTCTTGTATTTCATTATTTTATGTCTCCTCACTCATATTGAGGTACGGTTCTAGGCATCCTAGCTATCCGGACAACACTAGTCACCGGAGCAGTAGAACGCACTACTGAACTTAGGGGTGTTACATCCAATGCAGTTGTGGCAGGTATTCTTCTGGTATGTTCTTATGAGGCTCGTGTTTTGATAGATCCGAGTGCTACGCACTCATTTGTCTCCCCTGTGTTTGCCATGAGGTTGGGTAGAAACCCCACAACTTTAGAGTGCCCTTTGTCAGTAGCTACCCCACTTAGTGACAACATAGATGTAGATATGGTTTTTCCGGGTAGCCCAGTGGTAGTGGATGGAAAGATCCTCCCAGCAGACTTGGTTCCTCTACCAGTAATGGATTTCGATGTAATCCTGGGGATGGATTGGTTGGCAACTCATTTTGCCACCTTAGACTGCAGGAACAAAAAGGTGTATTTCCACATACCTGGTGTGGAAGAGTTTAGCTTTGATGGTGACAGGAGTGTGGCTTCGTATAATTTGGTGTCAGCAATTAGTGCTAGAAAAATGTTGAGGCGGGGATGCCAAGGGTATTTGGCATTGGTGAGAGATACATCTGTAGAAGGTGTCAGCATGGAAAATGTTCCTGTTGTCAGAGAATTCATGGATGTCTTCCCTGAGGAGCTTCCAGGGTTGCCACCAGGAAGGGAAATAGAGTTTTGTATTGATGTTGTGCCGGGTACAAACCCCATATCGATGCCACCTTACAGGATGGCACCAGCAGAATTGAAAGAGCTGAAGGAGCAACTACAGGAGCTTTTGGACAAGGGTTTCATACGTCCGAGCACTTCACCCTGGGGTGCTCCTGTTCTATTTGTTAGAAAGAATGATGGGTCATTGAGGTTGTGTATCGACTACAGACAGCTGAACAAGGTCACTGTGAAGAACAAGTATCCACTTCCTCGGATCGATGATTTGTTTGATCAGCTCCAAGGAGCTAGATTCTTTTCCAAGATAGACTTGCGATCAGGCTACCATCAGTTGAGAATCAGGAATGAGGACGTGTCCAAAACGGCTTTCAGGACAAGATATGGTCATTATGAGTTCTTGGTGATGTCTTTTGGACTCACTAATGCACCAGCAGCCTTCATGGACTTGATGAACAGGGTGTTCAAGCCATTTTTGGACCGTTTTGTCATCGTATTCATAGATGACATTCTGGTATACTCTCGGACCGAGGAAGAACACGTGTGGCACTTGAGGATGGTGTTGCAGACTTTGAGGGAGCACCAGCTATACGCCAAATTTTCGAAATGTGAATTTTGGCTAGAAAGCATCTCATTCTTGGGACACGTGGTTTCTAGAGACGGTATTCAAGTGGATCCCAAGAAAATTGAAGCTGTAACTGATTGGCTTAGGCCTACAACAGTCACTGAGGTGCGAAGTTTTCTGGGTTTAGCTGGCTACTATAGGCGTTTTGTACAAGATTTCTCCAGGATAGCGGCTCCCTTAACTAAGTTGACCAGGAAGAATGTTCCATTCATTTGGACAGATGACTGTGAGGTGAGTTTCGAAGCTTAAGGAGTGTCTAACCACCGCCTCGTGTTGACACTACTTGTGAGTGGTGAAGGATACACTGCAGTATTGTGACGCCTCCAGAGTTGGCCTAGGGTGTGTTTTGATGCAGAATGGAAAGGTAGTGGCTTATGCTTCAAGGCAGCTGAAGAGGCATGAGCAGAACTACCCCACCCATGATTTGGAAATGGCGGCTGTAATCTTTGCACTAAAAATCTGGAGACACTACCTGTATGGTGAAGTGTGCGAGATATACACCGACCATAAGAGTTTGAAGTACATCTTCCAGCAGAGGGACTTGAACTTGAGACAGAGGAGATGGATGGAGCTTCTGAAAGACTATGATTGCACCATCCAGTACCACCCTGGAAAAGCCAATGTTGTGGCAGATGCCTTGAGCAGAAAATCTTACAGCGATTTGGCGCACATTTGAGAGAAGAGACCATTGATTCAGAGGTACATGAGTTGATGGATCAAGGTTTAATCCTAGATCTTTCAGATGAGGGGTATTGTTGGCTCACTTTGGTGAGGCCGGACTTAAGGGACAGAGTTAGAGTTTCCCAAAGACAGAGACCAACAACCGATGAAGATCATAGAAAGAGTACAAGAAGGTGAAGGTGGTGAGTTTGGATTTGCCAATGATGGCACCCTAGTGCAAGGTTCTAGGATATGTGTGCCCGATGTGGACAACCTCGAGAATGAAATCATGTGAGAGGCACACTACACATCTGATGTCCACCTGTGTTCCACTAAAATGTACCATGATGTGAAAGATAGCTCTGGTGGAATGGCATGAAGAGAGACATAGCACTTTGTGTCCAAGTGCTTGACTTGTCGAAGGTGAAGTTTGAACACGAGAGACCGTCGGGAAGCTGCAAGAGCTCCCTATCCCGAGAATGGAAGTGGGAAATGATTACTATGGATTTTGTGATAGGTTGCCTCGTACCACGCGAGGATATGATTCGATATGGGTAATTGTAGACCGCTTGACCAAATCAGCTCACTTCTTACTCAGAAGACTACATACTGTAGCACAAGATGCCCTCTACATTCGAGAAATAGTCGATTGCATGGAGTTCCGCCCATAATATCCGATGAGGGCCCCGATTCACTTCTGGTTTTGGAGAAAGTTGCAGGAGGCACTTGGCACACAATTGAACTTCGATGCTTTCCACCTCGAGCACGGACAGAAAGGACAATCCAAACATCAAGACAAGCTTAGCATGAGTGTCTTGGATTTTGGAGGTCAATGGGATGAGCAGCTAGCTTTGGTGGAGTTTGCCTACAACAACAGTTATCACTCCAGCATAGGGATGGCACCCTATGAGGCATTGTATGGAAGAAAGTGTAGGTCTCCTCTGTGTTGGACAGAAATGGGGGAAGCGAAGGTGCATGATGTAGACCTAGTGCAGTACACTTCAGAGGTAGTTCCTTTAATCGAGAACGATCGAGGACTTTCAAGAGACGTAAGAGTTATGCAGACCCCAGACGGAGGGATGTGGAGTTTGCAGTGGGCGACTATGTATTCCTGAAGGTATCTCCAATGAAGGGAGTCATGAGATTCGGAAAGAAGGGCAAGTTGGCACCTCGGTATATCGGACCTTTTGAGGTTACTGATAGAGTTGGAGCCGTTGCCTACCGGTTGGAGCTACCACCCAACCTTTCTCACGTTCATCCCGTGTTTCACATCTCCATGCTCAGGAAATACATTCCCGATCCTTCTCATGTACTGCAGCCGGATGTGATAGAGCTAAAGGAGAATTTGACATTTGAGGAGCAACTCAGAGCCATAGTGGACTACCAAGTAAGACAGCTAAGATCCAAACAGATCCCTATGGTTAAGGTTTTGTGGAGGAGTCAGTCAGTGGAAGAGTGCACCTGGGAGTCAGAGCGGGACATGCGTAGCAAGTACCCTTACTTGTTCAATGTATAATCATGTACTTTATTCTGCCTTGTGTAAAAAATTCGAGGACGAATTTTCTGTAAGAGGAAGAATGTAACACCCCAAAATTTTATTAATTATGAGTATTTTGATATTTAAATTTTATTTAAATTTTAGGAATTTTTTGAGATTTTTCGATTTTAAAAATCGGGTTCGATTTTCCAAAATATAAACTTTGATGATTTTTAAAAAATTAATTTAAAGTCCACGTGGCAAAACTTAAAATATATTTGGAGTCTACATATTTTTCTGATTTTTCTGTTATTTTTTGAGAATTTTTGGACCTCGTTTTTGGTCCCGAGGCATAGTAAAAATTCAAAATTTTGTATTCGAATCGAACCGAATCGAGCCGACCAGATCGGACCGGTCGAATCGGACCTTCTTTCTTTTTCTTCCTCTTCCTCCGCGACGCTCTCCCCTCTCTCTCTCTTTTCTCTCCTCCTCGCCACGGCCACCGCCTCGCCCTCCCTCGCTGACGCTGGGCCTCACCAGTTCTCCAGCCCCAGGCCACCGCCTGCATCGGCACCGCTCGGCACCCGCCGAAAAATGCCGCGCAGCGTCCCCTCGCGGCGGGCCAAGGCCATCAGCCTTCCTCGGCCAATCCGCCGATCCGGCCACCGATTGGACTGGTC